>NW_015150940.1:582469-635490 GCF_000732505.1 Cyprinodon variegatus | reverse complement strand
CGTGCATCCCTAATATATATATATATGTGTATATGTATATATACATGTATATACATGTATATATACATATATATATGTAAGAAATGGATCAGCTACATGAATCAGTTATATCTGAATATAAGGCCAGATTGGTTTGGATAGTTAATTTCTGAAGAAAACTTTACAAATTGATAAACAGTTTTATTTTTACCTCTGGATATCTGTGCAATAAAAAAAAAGTCTAAATAAATGAGACATTCAAGGTTTTAGGTTTTAGGTGCACTGTAGGATAGGTTTCTGTTATAAAGAGCTATAATGTCTCTATCTTTCTGCATTCCTTACAACCATGATACCCTCTGTTATCCCCTTCATATGTCAAGTCTGGTATATTTCCCCAATGACATTAGTTTTATCATTATCTTAGCAGCACTTATCTTGTTTCATATTGTTCATAGAATCCTATAGTACAGGTGTTGAATTTTGCTTTGATAAATCATGACAAATCCTCCTACTAACATAAATCCAGATAATGTTGAATATAATGAGAGCTGGGAAGGTTGTAGCCCTGATTTTAAAGCAGCAGTTTACGCGAGCTGGCATATTTCTTTCCACCAACAATCACCACAACACATCTCTATGACAGCTGACACAGCATTATCTGCAATACATTGTGATCACTCAAAGTGTTTAGAGGTCTTCAGAGGGCTGTCCCTTACCAGCATTTCAATGCTGAATAAATACTTCTCTTTGTGGACATATTGATATCCATCTTCTGAACCCCAAGGATACTGATATTTTTATATTTACAAGCTTTCCTAAGTTTTGTTATTATCTTTCAAGTCAGCTCATGTTTTGGATTTTTATGCTTTTTGGTTATTAAAAAAACAGGGAATATTGGAATAGCTTAATTTTGTACATCAAGCTTAAGTGGGTTCAAGAAATGTAATGATTTTCAAAATGATGTTTTGACTTAACTATATATTATGTTTTTTTTTGGTCAAAGGGACATTCTTAAATGTGTGTAAATTTAAATTATAAAAAGGTTTTTCCCACATTTAGAGTAAATTATTGGAGAAAAGAATCTAATATAAGTAAGGAAACAGAAACAGATATTTTGTCAACAAAAGCAACAACATTATATTATAGTTAAGTCAAGCTCAAAATTCTTATAACAGACAGGAATTAGTTTGCTGGAAGCACCGATGCATAAGGAGGATAATGACTAACACTCAACAGCAGCTAAAATCAACAAATTAGATCAAGGTTGAAACAAAGAATAGATGGAAAAGGTAACTGAAACAAGCAAAAATATATTACTACAAAATTTAAGATTAATAAAAAACACCCTAATCTCCCCAAAAGATGTAAAAGAAAAGAAAAACAAAAAACATCATATGATTAAAGCAGCACAAAAAACAGAAAGACTCCAAATGAAAAGACAGTACTGGAATTCCAAGAAGTTTATAGTTTACATGACACAGAAATAAAAATGTTTAGAAGATTTTCCAACTTTTTATAAACGAATCGTGAGAACTGTAAGTTCATTTTACTGTATACAATATTGTGAGATTTTTCAAAAACGGGAGCCATGTCAATAGTACTCTCATTCTTTACTTAGGTATAAGTACAGATGCCTTAGTAAAACAAGACTGTGGTAAAAGTAAAAGTACAGTTTAGACCCCTTTACTTGGGAAAAAGTAAAAAAAATACAGGGGTAACAAAATTTTTTTTTTACCTTAAATGATTGAAAATAAATTAAAACACTATGCAAAGAGAACAGGTTACTTTTCCTCACTTTGTTGTTAGAAAGGACACTAAAAATACTGATTGGTTTAGCTTCGATCCAAATTAAAATTTCAGACACTATGATACAGATTGAAATAAACAGACGTCCTGCATATCCAATTGAATTTAGAACTCTAATATTAACAGCATTAAAGTTGCAAATAGTATTTGTATTGATATAGAACTAGACGGATAATCAACATGTATATTTAAAATCTAATGAAGTAAAAATATCTTGTATCTGAAAATCGGATCGTTCAGTTTCAGTGTTTCCCAGCCTCCTCCTTCATCCATGTTGCTATCAGTGTTTTTCTATAAGCAAACTTGAGTTCAGCTAGACCGATTCTCTTCAAGCTATTTAGAAGTAATGAGTCAATTTTTCTTTTAAATAAGGAGTAGAAAGTGTAATATAACTACCTGAATAAAGCACAAATTGTCAGAAACGGGACAAATGGTACCAGGATTCAAGGTAAGACAGTCGGTAAAAAGGTACAAAACGTTTATTAAAATGAACAAACTGAAACAGAACAGATCAAAAGCATGGAAGTGTGGAGCTGCGGACCACAGTGGCTGCTGAAGAGGGGCGTGGCACAACCCATCACTTACTCTCTTGAGGGAGAAACACAGGTAATTGACCATGATCATTTGACAGGAGATGATAATACGAGTGAATCACTTACCTGGTTCAACAGTTCAATCCATCTCCTTTCAAAAAGGTGTGATGCAGCCAATGGGCTGCCAACGAGATGCGCCGTGCACCTCCCAGAGTGTTCCAGATGCTGCAGGCCGGGAGAGCATGCAGGAGTCCTCAACTCCTGACGCCTCCAGGAAGTCCTCAGAGCGTGAAGGCAGGTTCAGAGTTCCACAAGTCCAGAAGCGTGCCCAGAAAGACACGCTCAGATGCAGACAGACAGACTAAGATGCAGACAAGCAGGCCTAGAGGTTGAGGAAACAGAGACAAGACGTGATACCAGGATTTCTGCAGGACTTAGAACTTGTCTCGTCTTTGGAGCCAGGCTTACAGCAATAAAACTGACCCTCCCTGTGTTCTGAGCCAAAACCCTGAGGGCTCTGGGGAGAAGGACCAGGACACGATCAGAAGACAGGGCAAACACTAAAACCCTCTTATTCCACTGGCCGCCAGGAATGAGGACACAAACCTTGGAACAAACTAAAACTAACGAAACATACAGGCATAAGGGATCTAAAAACTAATCTGAAGACTTTTGCATTTGGTTAGCATACAAAGCGCTAGCTAAAAGGAAATCCTGGCACCAGTTAAATAGTAAAATATCAAGTCTTTCTTATCAATGTAAAGAACATTATACATGTTATAAAGTAGGCAGGTGTTTTATATCATTAATAAACTCATAATTGCATGTGTTTTCATGTATCTGTCTATATTATAATTTAAAAACCATAATGACACAGGTTTTTCGGGCGTTACCTCCCAGTTGTTACCTGGAGGATTGTGTCCTGGAGAGGCGGAAAGATTGGTTTGAAACTCAGATTGTCACTGTGGGTCCCTGTGCAAGCTCCCATTGGTGCCATTACTCCCTAAGAGAAGGGTAAATGCAGAGGGTAACATTTCCCACTATAAGAGTATAAATTGATACAACCTTTCCTCTCTAAAAAAAATTGAGATAAGAGCAGGTTCGATGCAAAACTTTGACTAGCCAAGTAAGGACAAATTGAATACAAGAAGTTCATACAGGTAGTAATACTAGCAGAAAATGGAATGATCTGGTGACGCACAACTGTGAATCTCCGGAAATAAGGACAACTGAGGACATCCATCCATTTTCAATGCTCAACTCATTCATGCAAAGTCACGGGGGGCTGGTGCCCATGTCCAAAGATCAATGGGCCATGCAAAATCCTAGAATAAGTGTCTGAAGACATACAAGGCAAGAACTATTTATGGACAATAAAGGCGATTTAAAGGAAACATGTCATGCTTAAAAATCCATCCTATTCCTTTTTAAATCCTTCAGTTGTGGTCTAAAGCAGAACTGCAATGCTTGCTCTGTATCACTCATTATTGTACTTGCTCAGGACTATATTCCTCTAATTTCTTACTTTAATTTTAATGCAGTCTTTTTGTATGCAAATGATACACTTCATATCCCACCTTCCTAGAGGGTCGCAGAGCTTTTCACTCAACCCTGTTTGGCAATATTTGTAGTTTGACAGCAGAGGTACAATTATGTAGTGGCACAGAAACCTTTTACTCAAAAATGTTATTAAACCAACAACCTCTGTTGCCAACTGTTACAGTATGCATCATCTTGCTTTACCAGAAGTTATAAAGTAAACTGATATGCAATATAAAGTATAAAAGGAAAATTAAAATGAAATAATTTGTTGTTAGAATATTTTAAATATGTAAAAGCTCCATTTAAAAAAGACAACTACTACCCACATACTGTATATTACTTTTTTCTTACACAATTTTTCCTAAGTACACCACTCTCTCTAAAACCTGTGCTCCTCAGTTTTCCTCTCTGCAAAGGGCTGTCTGCAATGTCATTAATCACATCACCGTCAGAAATCTGACAGATAGCTTTGTAGTTACTAATCACTGCCAGCCAACTTGATCATTCTTCTACCATCAATATCTCATCTTATCAATTTTAGTTTAGAAAACCTCACTCTGCAGATACAGCAGTCACAGGAAGAGTGCAGGCTACCCAGAGAGTTGAATAAAATTCATATCTCATTTATATAGAGGTAAGTGAGATAATGAGGTCATCTGTACTTTAGTATGTCTGGAAGGTTTTCCATCACAGTGAGTTCTGGCACTATCAGAAAAAACTATGAACACTGGGTACATACAGTGCTATGCTAAGAGGGTGGGACTGGCTAATTTGGATAATTTATAGTGGAAACTGCAGGTAAGCAGTTCTGCCATGCTCAACTACTTAATCCACATAAGCTGAACTTTGTTATCACAGTGCTAAATTCGACAGATGTGTTAGAGATTTACATTTTTCCAAACTAAACCTGCCAATCTAAACCACAGTACCTTAATCGGACATCCCACAAGAAGGAAGTCATGCCCAGATGTTGTGCCAAGAAGGAGCAACAAGACTCCTAAGATGGTGCTGAGAGAACAATATGATGTATTTCAATGTGGGAGTAAGAGCAAATGACTTTAGTCAGTGCAGGAATCAGGCCTACTCCCTTC
This sequence comes from Cyprinodon variegatus, assembly GCF_000732505.1. Taxonomy (NCBI): domain Eukaryota; kingdom Metazoa; phylum Chordata; class Actinopteri; order Cyprinodontiformes; family Cyprinodontidae; genus Cyprinodon; species Cyprinodon variegatus. The sequence continues at coordinate 630,539 of NW_015150940.1, read as the reverse complement.
TGTTTAAACTTTAAAAAATTATCATGCATGCACAGAACTTCCACTGATTTTCTCACCCATTTTAAAAATGTTAATACAATGTGGATATAACTTTTAACATATTTTCTTCTTCTGTAACTATTTAAGTTAAATAGATTCCTCACTGCATTTGATAAACGCAAGTTCACCGTGTGCCTGTGCTATCTTATGGTAAAGTAGATCAAATACTAATGTCTTACCAGTGTTGAAATTCCCCTGTACTACAGGCCGGATCAAAGCACTTCATAATATGCAAATTAAATGATGTCATCTATCAACTTTTAGGGCAGCCAAGTGCACAAGAAAATGTCAATAATAGCTAGAACAGTGGATTATGCATTGTTTGTTCCAAGAAATTATGTTGCTAAAAAAGTATGCCACTGTACACTCTTGGTGATGTTCTGAGGTTACTGTAGCACCCATGCTTAAAATTGGGTTAATTTAACACTGTGTGATTAATGGCAGTCCAAACAAAATCCTTTGTTAAAACTGTCAGTTTTTCCCAGTGATGAATACACTCTAATTTGATCAAGCCTTCTGACCACACATGCCATGATAACTATTGAATAGTATAAGACTCTACAGACACATTCTGCTGAGCCATTGCTGCTGCAAAATAGATATGCCACTGTATCTTGCACAAAAAAACACTGAACTAAAATTCCCTCTTTTGTAAAATTAATGTATTTAATGTATATTAGTCTATGATCTAATGTTAGAACTGCATGCAGGCTTTGTGTGTGTATAATTCAGCTCTAGCAGTACAGGGTGTTAACAGCATGGGATACACTTGACCTATCACAGTCAATCAGGAGGAGCTTAAGAGAAATAGCTCTTTCTCAGAGGAAGATGCCAGACCTTTCCTCCTAAGAGCAATAATCAGATCCCCTATTTTTGTAATTTCCCATTGTCCTTTTGTTTATCTCCTTGTGTCCCCCTTGCAGCTTCCTCCGGGATCAGTCCTCTGCCCCCTTGTCTTTAGCGCCCTAGGAAAAACTTGCTGAGGACATCCCTCCCATAATGTCCCTTCAGCTCAGTAGGTGGCTCGCCTAGATCTGCTGTTTCTTTCCTAGACAAAGCTACTGACTCAGCTTTTACTGTGACTAACCATGTGTGCTCTCTTTCATCTTTTCTGATATCAAAACTAGCTCAGAACTCATCCGGGGCAATGCTGTAGAACAAGGGGAATTTAAACACTGGCCAGCGTTTAATGTATTCCCATTCATAAATTGATGATCTTATAGGTGGGGTTAAATGTTCCCTGCGTACTGCCTTAGACAACGTAGTACCTTTGAAAAAGAAAAACTAAAAAAATAGTAAGCTGGTTCCTTGATTTACTGCTATAGAAAATGACCCTTTGTAAAACTAGAGCAGCATATTTCTCTTCTTTCATATAGGATAATAAGCATAATCCTGGATTTCTTTCTTTTTACAATAACCAAAATCATCCAGAGCCATCGCTCTGTTGAATTGTCCCCACTGCTCTTAGCAGAATTTATTTAATGGGACTCTTTATATAAAAGATAAATGCTATTAAAAATAAGATCATTGGCACCCCTCTAAATATAAATAGTTAACCTTTGAATGGTGACGTAGCATCTAAGGTAACTATAGATTCTATAGTTAGTAGTAATCTGAAGGTTTGGAGTTAGCAAAATTATTATCTTCATCTAAGCCTTCATCTTGTACGTTAGATACAGTTCAAACCAAGTTATTTAAGAAATAATTCCCTCTGATTTCCACGATTATTTTATAAATTATTAATCTATTCATGTTACACAGAAATGGTCCTCAGGCTTTTAAGGTAGCTTAAGAAACAGTCTCTTGACCCATATGACTTGGTCAATTATAGGCCTATATCTAATCTTTCTTTCTTTTCTAATTCTTGAAATTATAGTTGCTAATCAAGCATGTGGCCACTTACAATTTTTGAAGAGTTGTAATCAGAGTTTAGAGCTCCTCATAATACCCAAACAGCACTAATAATAGTTTCAATGCCTCAGATAATGGACTTGTATCTGGACGTCTTAACTCCTGTTAGATCTCAGTGGTGCATTTGATGCAGCTGATCATAATATTCTTTTAGAAAGACTTTTTTTTTTTTTTTTAGGATTTATGGAAATTCATCTAGGGTGGTTTAAATATTATTTATCTGACAGTTTCCTTTTGTTTATGGTAATGATACATTTCCCCTATGCTCCAGTATTACCTGAAGAGTACAACAAGTACCTCTATTTTTAAATTCTGCAGTTTTGTTAGTTTAACCTCTAAGGTTATGGTCTCGCTGCTTTTCTCATCATAGCAGCTTCATCTAGTCTGTTCCATTTTGGCTGTGACACCACCCTGGAGAGAAATATCAGCTGTGCTGCTGCCATCAACACCGGCGTTTATGTTGGAGCTTGAACTGTTTTTCAGTGTAGTCCTGTTTCTCTGACTGTGACTACCTGTATGTGCTCTTCTTCATCTTCTGAAATAGGAGCTGGCTTCCAGCATGTCTGCTTGGCTGTGTCTGTCTTGGACAGGGTCATCTGTGGAGCTAGTTAACAGTTACCTTTTTATCTCTGCTTTCTTTTGTATGTAGCAGATGGCCATTCACACTGAGACTAGTTCTGCAGGAGGTGTTAGAATCAGATTTTTTGTCAAGCAGATTTACACTTACAAGGAATTTGACTTGGTGCTGATGGTGCAGACAAATTTGGTATAAATACAGAATACAGAATCTATAGCCATATACAATATAAAACATATAATATACTATATACAATATATAGTATATAGCCAAATATTATATAAACAGTAGGCTGTGTGTTAATGTAACGCAGGAGGTCTGGACATGCTATGTTGTTGTAGCTTCTAGGTCCTAAACGGGGGAGGCTGAGAGGCAGTGCAAGAGCCACAGGGGTCTATGGGCCTTGTTGATGAGGCTGGTAATGGAATGGAAGAACCGTTTCCTGTGGCGTGAGGCTTTGGTCCTGATGGACCACAGCCTTCTGTGGAGTTGAGGAGTTGAGGAGGAGTTGAGGATGGACTCAATGATGGAGGAGTAGAAGTGTACCATCATTGTCCTTGGCAGGTTGAATTTTTTCAGCTGCCATGGGAAGTACATCCTCTGTTGGGCTTTCCTGGTGAGGAAGTTGATGTTCAGCTCCCACTTTAAGTCCTGTGAGATGATAGTTCCCAGGAAGCGCAAAAGACTACACAGTGTAAATTATGAAGTTGCAGAGAGGGATGGGGATAGCTGGGGCTGAGTTCTTCCCGAAGTCCCCAACCTTTTCCACATTTCTTCCTGTTAAAATAGAGTTTTCCTCTCTGCTGTTCCTACATGTATTCTTGGCCTGAAGGATTGCTATCGAGTCAATGAGTCGATGCAATCTGCTGGTTTTACGGAAAACTTTAAACGAATCTAAATGTATGACCTGGGTGATTTGTCCCTATAATGTGCCTTGAGATGATATATGTTGTTGTGAATTGATACTATATAAACTCCTTCATACTCCACCAGTAGTGCTTACCTTAATAATTGATTTTCAACACTCCACTGGCATACCAACACTATCTGAAAAAAAAACAACAAAGAATCAGTACAAACTGACACCACTCTCCACAATATGTTAACCTAAGCCTCTGTGAGTGCTCTTACCGCCTCCTCAATATTTATCATTTTCCCAAACAGAATCCGTTCCCTCTTCTTCAATATCATTGTCAGTCCCCGTTCATTCAAATTTTGTTCGCACTCTTTTCTCCTTGTCTTTCTGGATCCTTACCCTAAGCCTGAAGAAACATTTACTTAATTGTTTGCGTGAGTAAATTGCTAAAACCTTCCCTAATTATCTGTAGCTGCTATCTACACAGACCCAGATCATCATGTTTAAATTAAGACAATCAATAGTCTTAATGAATTGCATCATGTTTAAACATTTATAAACCAACAGCTGCCTCCATTTGTATTACTTGTTGGCTTGTTACAGAGTCAACCTGCCGTGTTTATTTTGGTGAAGAGGTAGCCCTGCGACCCGAAAGCTTTCACTGTGTGTCATAAACAGTCATGGAGAGCTAAGCTGGTGAAGAGTGTGTCAATGTTTATTTCTGCCTGCAGTGAGGGCATACCTGCCTCAATTGAAGTCTGCCTGCAGTCTTTATTTTCAGGCATCCCTAGAAGTAAAGGACTTTATCTCCCAGCAACTAAAGAGAAGGTGGGTTTTTTTTTTCAACCACTGAAACCACCTTGAAATTTGACCAAATAGTTACACTGATCTGCACATCATTTTAGATTTTTTGTGAGAGAGAAAATTTCTAATATGTATTTCTGTTTGCACTAATCTGTTTAAAGTGATTTGAATTACACTAATATCACCACACAACAACAAATAACCGTAATCAGCATTATTTTTGGTAAACCAATATTTCTGCTTTTTATATGCATGAATGGACAATACTAAGCAACAAAAGAACAAACTGTTAGGATGCTATTTAATTAACAACAGTAGTTGAAGTTAGGAAATATTTGTGAATTAATCTATTCTTCTTAGCTGGAAAGCAATACTATTGTTTCTAATAACAAACATAAATTTGTTTATCTGTTTCTGAAAAGTGTTAATTAAAAAGGTGAAATGTATTAACCATGAGATTAAAGTTGTAGTGCGAATACTATGACTGTCAAAACGTTTCTAATCCTTTGATATAAATAGGCGCCTTTCTTTTGACAGCTATGCTGATAACTGGTTCTGAATGTTTTTTCAAAGTGTATTAACCCTTATTTATTACTTTTATGCCAGGATGCTTCTACTGCCAGTGAGGTAGTAAGAAGCAAATATGCATTAAGCAGTCATTGTGCAATCCAAAATGTGTAGGTTCAATTGCAAATATATCATGTTGCATGTGGAAGTGGCCTTAGAAAAGGCAATTAATTTTAAGTTTTCTACTGACTTCTGATCAATGCATGACTCTGCATGCTTGTAAGTGCATAGGGTGAATGTGGCTCTTGTGTAAACCACATTGAGTGGTAAATATGACTTTGAAAGCACCACGTAAATTCAGTCCATGTACCAATTTTGAAAGAAATGTTTCAAGTTTAGTACATCAATGTTTCATTATATTCTTTAGAAGAAATGTTAACACAACACTAGGTAACTTTTCAATCTTCTTAAAATATTTTCAAATATTTACGTGTCGACTTACAGCTAGTTGAACGACACCTCCGTCATGGCCCGAGGTTGTCTGTATAGCTTTCACTGGCACTAAGCAACTTTGAAGAAGGTAGCAATAACCCTGCCACATAAAACAACTAGAAATGTCAGACTGCTATACAGCATGCATCGATTGCCCCTTTCCTCATTTGTTAAAAAGACAGTAGTTGATGTGACTACATTTCCCTGAGAGACTGCATGGCTGTCGATGTTTGAGTCCACTCAACCCCTAAATCCATCAAACACTATATAGAGCATATATAAATAGTGAACTTTATAGTGAACTCAGTTAACTGACTGTTTGAACAAATGATCACTATTTTTCGATCCCCATTAGTCACGTAACTCTGCCTCCCACCACATCTTTGTTATTATAATGCTTTGCGAGGAGAGCTCTTGCAAAGCAATCTGGGATATATCTGCTCCTCTAGTGACAATGGATGATCACAACTTTTTAAGGTGCATTGTGGGAAATTTTGAGTCAGAACATTTTTCATCCACTAGATTTTCTGACACTCGTCTAAAGTGGCGTAACCATTATATGGTACAATATATAGGGATTAGGTCGAACATTTGGACACAACCCGTATGTGTGCAAATTTTGGAGGGCTGATGTTCAGGCAATGAAACACCTTCCTGGTGAGATTCAAGTGTTTACTGTGAAATTACAGAAAATAATATTATATTTATCTGTTTCAAGGCTGCAAACATGCCAGGACATTAGCTGCTCACAATCTGGTGAGATGGAGGAGTGAGACAAGGGAGCTGGTGAGGTGAGGGGGTGGGTGTGTCTGGTCGGCGGTGGTGCAGGACTACATTTTACAAAGTAAAATTTTTCCTCATTTCAACATTGTAATACTAATTTGTTTTGTCGCAATTAGATAATTGACTCTTCGCTATTTATTTTTAAATAGCCAGTGAAAAAAAAAAAAGTAGTTCAATCCAACTGTAGGAGATCAGGATTTCAACACCACTCCTCATGGGAAATGCGTTTTTTTTTCCACATTGGGGGAGCCAAAGTCAATAAAAACTGAAAGTTCTTTAGAACCACTTGAAAGTACAGTATAGGGGAGGATATTCTTTTTCGGGGTGGATGATTAAAATAAGCGGTCCTCCTAATTGTCAGTCAATCTGATGATATGTTTAGGTGCTCCTCCCTAATTTCACTGACTCGTGAGTCTGACGTAGTGAAAAAATAGCATATGTTCTTTCGGAAAATAAGGTTGTATGAGAGATGCAAACAGCAACTTTTAAACAAAGCAAGAATGAATGCGAGAGTGTGCACAAGCTCATTTCTCNTCCACTAGATTTTCTGACACTCGTCTAAAGTGGCGTAACCATTATATGGTACAATATATAGGGATTAGGTCGAACATTTGGACACAACCCGTATGTGTGCAAATTTTGGAGGGCTGATGTTCAGGCAATGAAACACCTTCCTGGTGAGATTCAAGTGTTTACTGTGAAATTACAGAAAATAATATTGTATTTATCTGTTTCAAGGCTGCAAACATGCCAGGACATTAGCTGCTCACAATCTGGTGAGATGGAGGAGTGAGACACGGGAGCTGGTGAGGTAACGGGGTGGGTGTGTCTGGTCGGCGGTGGTGCAGGACTACATTTTACAAAGTAAAATTTTTCCTCATTTCAACATTGTAATACTAATTTGTTTTGTCGCAATTAGATAATTGACTCTTCGCTATTTATTTTTAAATAGCCAGTGAAAAAAAAAAAAGTAGTTCAATCCAACTGTAGGAGATCAGGATTTCAACACCACTCCTCATGGGAAATGCGTTTTTTTTTCCACATTGGGGGAGCCAAAGTCAATAAAAACTGAAAGTTCTTTAGAACCACTTGAAAGTACAGTATAGGGGAGGATATTCTTTTTCGGGGTGGATGATTAAAATAAGCGGTCCTCCTAATTGTCAGTCAATCTGATGATATGTTTAGGTGCTCCTCCCTAATTTCACTGACTCGTGAGTCTGACGTAGTGAAAAAATAGCAAATGTTCTTTCGGAAAATAAGGTTGTATGAGAGATGCAAACAGCAACTTTTAAACAGAGCAAGAATGAATGCGAGAGTGTGCACAAGCTCATTTCTCCATGTGCACACTATCACACGCATTTAATATGCGTTCCTCTTGGAGCGATACAAGGTTGTGCGTGTGCACAGAAGTAGAGAGGGCGGGTCTTTTCAAACATTTGCGAAAATCCTACACTATACCTTCAAGTTGAAAATACATATATTTAAAAACTTCACAGATTTTGTTCGATGTATTTACTATTTGTTAAAGATTGGCTCGGTGTATGCACCTTGAAGCTCTATCTCCCCGGTTATTTTTCCCGATAATGATTACTCGGGACAAACTCTTTAAATAACACTTCATAACTTATATGTATTAAATAACCAGGTGACATGACAACAGATTCTGATAGAAATTGCAATCTTACTCAGATCAGAGAAACTGCTTAGAGTTTACAGAATGTTAGCTGCTCACCTCCAGGCTCACCTCTCAGGAAGTGGCCCTTATTAACAGTTAAAAAGGCATTTTATACATCTCCAGTCTGCCACATCATCACATCATTACATCATATACGTTAGCAGATCAGTAGACATCCATAGCTCTAGCCTTATCAAAATATTACACTGCATTAGGTTTAATAAGCAGAATTATGGAAAAAAGAATCCTCAGGTTAGATATTCTCTCTGATACATTTTTTACAATTAGATAAAAACATGAAATATATAGCACTTTAATTGTTCTATATATTAACCATTTATTGAGGCCCAAATGGGTCCAACATTTCTTATAACCTGAGTTAAACATTTGAAAAGAAGGCTTGAGGTGATAAATTTAAAGTTGCAAGAGTATGCCCAATATTTTTCACTTACTGGATTTCACTGGCTCTGTAAAATCTTTAGGGATTATTTGGGAGTACAAAGTATTAGGAATATCACAAGATGTGCTGGTGAAGGCAATACGGTAACTTCTTTGATTTCTTCTTTTGTCATTCGGTATTATGTCTGTTTGGAATATTTCATACTGATCATAGTATTATTAAGCAAAAGGGAAAGAGACAGTAGGCTTTTTTTCTCTTTTGCTCTTTTCTTCTCTTTCATCCATACTGTATGGTTGGAAGTGTTTAAATCTTACTCTGCAAACCCAAAATACTAACAAAATGTTTAAAACTTCCTGGTCTGTTGGGAAAAGAAAACAATTACTGTTACCATAAGTTTAAAAAGTGCATTAAGAGGCAACCTTTTTAGAAAATATGAAATGTGAGAGAATTTATGAAAACATGTTTTTTTGGGAAAGGATTATCACAGGTTACATCATGTCCTTTCAACTCTTGCAATATATAACAGCCCACAAAGAAGTGATTGAGCTCCCTCAGAATTTAATGCGGCAAGAGAGCATTACAAAGCTGTGATGTGTGGGACTGTGATAAGTATGGGCTTTTTCAATTCAGGTCAATACCAAAATGTGAAGGCACTGACACAAGAACACTTGAATGTTTTACTCACTGGAGACATGTTGAAAACGCCAGTACAACCAAAAAAACGGAAGATTGAAGTGTGTTATCATGAGGAGAGGAGAAAGCCCACTGTGAATGACAAACCTCAGAGAGGCTAGAGGACGCCACATTGCTGCATTGACATTCTCGCTCTGGTGGGGAGCTTACTGTCAAAGATATGACAGACTCTGTGGGGTTTTCACATGGAACGGCTAACACACACACATAATGGGTGAGTTTAGAGCTCTTGTCAAGATACTTTAACCTCACCCTTACTGCACATAACCCTTTGCTTTCACCTCTGTTCTACTCCCAGAGTTTCTTGCATCCTGTGCCAAACCAAGTATTTCTAATTTGCTCTTGTGCCCTGTGGGTTTTTAATAGCCGATGTGCACTGCCTGTAAACACTAGGTGTGACATGGCAGATGGAAGCAGCAGTAGGATTCTTTGTGAGGCTTTCAGTCTCATGGTGACTCCCCTGAGCTGCAAGTGGAAAGTGACCGGAGTAATTAATCCATTTTCACCGCTCCTTTATCCTCCAAATACTGAGCTTCTCTGGTGCACATTCAAGGACGCCAGAACAGCAAATTTTATTTCAGTCTCTCTTCACTTTTCAGTGATGGGTGAAAGACAGGCCAATGTTGTACAATAACAGATAGTTGATGTAGAGAAACCATAATGAACTGAATCTACAGGGGAGTAAAGAGCAACAAAATCCAAGCATTTTAATGCTAGGCCCAATTTGAGGTTTTCTTTCTGTACCCTCTAAAGACCACTGCAATACTTAATAATTTATTAAATCTAAAGGATAATCTTTCTAGAGAAAACATTTGAAAATCTGATGCTTTTGGTGGATGTAGCCACAGTAAGCAGTCTTCAAATTTTTTTTTTATTCCATTTGCATTTATTTAGCTGCTTTTATACTGCACACAGCAATGTGGCACACATGAAGAGCATACCACTTATTTATTTCTAACCAAAATAGAATACAGGAACTATCAGAGCAAAGGAGTCAGAAACCAGTAGAAATAATAACCTTTTACACACTCAACAGATTTGACATGATGCACAGAAACATTCATGTTGCATCAAATGAAAACCCTAAATAAATGGAAAACAGCCTCCTTAGGGTAGATTAAAGGTAGCAAGGGTGAATTAAAAGAGAGCAAATAAAAAAATCTATAAAATAGAATAACATAGAACAGAATACAATAGAATATTTACTGTACTAACATAGAGATAATATTCTGAATAAATACATGGAATACTGGAAATTTACATAAACCAATAAACAGATAAACACAAAAAAGGGAAAATAAACATAACACAAAATCTTCATCAAAAACTATCAAGCACAAACAACAACAAAGCAGGCTAATTGACTATGCACGAGGTTTATTCACTTTTTAGAGATGAAATAATCCATTAAAACTTGCATTCATTAAGTTGAACAAAGAACTTGAAACTGCCCAATTTTCCTGATTAGTTTGGTGTGTTGCACAAATATACATGCACATATGGCACATTTTAGCTTGCAGAGGGTCAGATTTTCTTCAATGTCAAGGACAGACAGGTAAAACAAATCTGCTTTACTTCAGCTTGCAGCAGCAGTCATAGAAGAATTTAAAATGATTGAGGGCATGGCCCCCATCAACGTTATCTCCCTGTGGCCTCTAGATGGGAGAGTCAAAGGGTGCATAGTTCAAGGCAATAATTGTCTAAGGTCTTTGAACATTTAACTAAACAGATTACATGTCTTGATGTTTTTTTTTTTTTTTTTNAAGTCTTCCCTAATGTAACAAGAATTCAGCTTTGCTTAAGATTGGAAAATATCCTTTTTGGGAATTCTGCTAGTGAGTCTAAAAAGATACATTAGAAAATTATTCTGTCTTGAACACTTAAGAAAACTGTATATCTTATAACACAACTAATGTAAGTATGACTCACATTGATCAAATACATACTAGGACTTCCACCTTAGAGCCTCATTGTAATATTACGAGAATAAAGTCGTAATATTACTAGAATAAAGTGATAAAATTACAAGAATAAAGTCATAATAGTATGAGAATAAAGTTAAAAAATAACGAGAATTAAGTCATCATACCACAACCCTTTTCAGAAAGAAAGCTTTAAGCTCTGACCACTAACCCCAAACAGTATCCTGAGTCCACTTTGACATGGTGTCCAATTTGATGCTGGTGTGCTAAAAGGCTTAATATTTCCTTATTTGTCAAACCATTGCCAAAGTATAACTTTACATGATGCTCGATATTCCTCATTTTAGAGAAGTGCTTCTTGTAAGAGTTGTCATAAAATACATCTTTATTCTCTTAATATTAGGACTTTATTTTCATATTATGACTTTATTCTCGTATTGTTATGACTTTATTCGTGCAATGTTACAACTTTATTCTCGTAATTTTACAACTTTCATCCATCCATCCATTTTTTTATGTTCTATGTTTTATGTTTTATCCCAGCTGGGGTCACGAGGATTTTACAACGTTATTCTCGTAATTATATGGATTTATTGTTGTATTTTTTTTTACTTTAATCTCGTAATGTGACTGCTTTATTCTCGTAATTTTATGACTATTCTTGTTGCGACTTTATTCTTCTAATTTTATGACTTTATTCTCATAATTTTATGACTTTATTCTACTAATGTTATGACTTTTTCCCTTTAATTTTACGATTTTATTCTCGTAATTTTATGACTTTATTCTGATAATGCTACGACTTTATTCTCATCATGTCATGACTTTTTTCTCGTGATTTTATGAATTAATTCTTGTAATTTTACAACTTTATTCTTGTTATTTTAAGGCCTTATTCTCAAAATGTTATGACTTTATTCTTCTAATTTTGTGAATTTATTCTCATAATGTTATGACTTTATTCTCATAATTTTACAAGATTAGTCTCGTAATTTTAACTTTTTTCATGGCGACTTTTTACGACTTTATTCTCATAATAACATACAAAAAATCTCTAGCCTGGTCCTAATACCCCGTCACACATACTCCGTATGAATGTGTTAAAAATGACATGCTACTTTCCTGACTGTATAGAATATCTGAGGTTATTTAGACATTCAAATTTCCAAATGGATAGTGTCAGTGGTTAAGGAAAGGCATCTGAAGTTTTTGTATGTACAGCAACATTCATTTTAGAATATGGTTAATTTGCTCAGCATTGGAAAGTTACAGTTTTGGCAAATAAATAGGTTTAACAGATATGCTGTGCAATACATAATTGCACCACATTGGATCACTGTTTATGTGTTTATGTTGAAACTATTTCCTGAAACTATTGTTGAATATGTTATTCCAGCTCCTTAAAATTTAATATCTGTAAAAGCTAGTTTAGATGCAAAATCTTTGTTGCAATCTTTGAGGATGATGAAAGAAAAAATAAAAAGAGATGATTCTTACATGTTTTGTAAGCCCCAGGTTAATTTACAACACTTTCATTTTAATGAAGGTACAATTAAGGATGTAGTTTATATCCACCTCAAGGCCACTCTGATTTAAAAGCCCAGGCAGTCCTCTCTGCAGTAAACTGCATAAAGAGAACCACTGCTATTACTGGTCATAATTCAATTAGATAGAAAAAACTAAATCTTGCAAGTCTAAGAAGACATCATGCTGTTTGGCTCTTTTGGAGGGACAGGTACAATTTAAGATGCAATGGATAAAATGTAAAGAAAAGTACAAATTACAACATCTCAATTCATGTGTATCAGAAAACAAGTTATAGTTAAAGCCAGACACCAATGGGTCTCCTAAATGTGTAATGGCAACAAAGAATCCCGCCAAAACAGTTATGAAAAAAGACATAAAACACAACGTTTTGGAACGTCTATCATGAGGGCCTAATCTCAGCTAACCTAAAAGGAAAAAACAAAAACAAAAAACAAGTCTAACAAACTATTGAGTAAAATGTACTGTATGTATGTAGCGGTACCCAAAGTAACTGACCCATCACAGAGTTTTAATAATTTATTACATACAAAGTATATTTATGAATATACTTGTAAATTATACTTTTAAAAATGTATCTCATTGTTCTGCTTTTAATCACAAAAACAAGCAAAAACATAAGTGTAAAGTATTTCTGATTTATTTATTTGTGTATTTGTCAGGGACAGAACACGTTAATGGACATTTCTGTAAATTTGTCAGTATTAGCTATGAAGCTAGCTCAACTAGCTCAGCTATTGTCCCTGAGACAACAGTTGAGATCTTAGCATATATCTGTACAAGGCAACACTTGATCCTTACATTTGGTTGAGGCATTCACAAGATGAGGACATTGTTGATTTGATTTTAACGTTTTTAATGGAGTCCTGAATGTTTTAAAAGTGAATTATTCTCTGATAGTGAGAGGGATGTTATTCCAGATGTTACATTCCCTAAATGAAAGACAATCTGGCCAAAGGTGGTCCATCTGAAGGGAACTTCAGTCTCCTTTAGTCATAGACCAAGTGGCTTTGCCAGAAGAGGATTTCATCTTTATGAATTCCCTCAATGGCAGTGGTGAAAGTCCATTGAGTACTCTATAAACCTGCACCAAATGTAAGGTATTTAAAGTGTAAAGTCTTGTAAGTCTCAGGAATGCGACAGTGGTTGTACAAAACATTTTTTTTTTTTAGCAAAAATCTTTAAAGTTTTTTTATATAGTGACTCTATTTGTTTAAATGCGGTTTCATTTGTAAGAGACCAGGTTGTAAAAAAGTATTTGATGTGCGAGAAAAACCATAGCATGGCCGAAATGTCATTGATAAACAAATACATCTGAAGGAATGAAGACTGAATTGAACTGTTTTGGAGATTTTCTTAATGGAAAAGAACATGTTAGGATTAGGTAGCATAACTGAACATAATGTGTACCTTGATTTTTGTTGATATTGGAACTCCTTTATCATTTTAAATGTATCTTGTCAGGGTCACTGAGGGATATTACAAATTATAGGAACTTTGATAAACACCCTTGTATTTGATAAATACCCTTGTATATATGAACTGTAAATATGATATGGTTGACTAGCGACTGCCCTGATAGAGGGAATGCTCAAATGTATGTATTGAAGAGAAGATGTGTGTATGCTCAGACAGCTTTCAGAACAAGCTTGATAAATATTTTATGGTGCGTTAACACTGAACGTGAAACCAGCTGAAAAAACAGACATTCTAAGGCTTTTGCTCACCTTACCTGGATTTTACAGAGCGGCATCCCTTAAACAAGTGACATCCTCCACAGATGTTACCAGTTCGGGGAATGCAGGAGCTACAGCTAGATCATAGACACTTGTAACAAAACTTAGGGTAAAGTGAGATATTCTGGAGCTCAGACAGAAACTGATTCAAATCAGAACAGGAACTACGGGAGACAGAGCAAAAGAACTGATACGAGGTGACTGGCTGTGTCATCCTCGAGCTTAGGAACCACAGCAGGAGATTTAAACAGTTGACTGGGCAAAGAGAACTCCTGAACAGGGGAGAGGCAGCGGCTGGCTGGGTTTAGCTCTATAGGCCAACAGTGGGAGATTGAAGGAGAAGCACAATAGCTCAGAGAGGTCCGCCAGGCATAGGCAACTAGAGCGGGGAACGAGGCGGGAGGTGTTTACGCTAGTGGTAAAGTAGAATTCATACATTATTTATACTATCTTCCATTTGAAACAATAAGTCTTGTCTCCGCTGTGCTCAATTCATCCTACATTCTCACCAAATCTAATCGCAGATTGTTTGTTACAATCTCCAAAAACTCCTGTAAATTTCAAATCAACACCTTACCTTCTGGGATGTTACTCTCACTTCACCGTATTCACCAAAAGGTGCTTTTTGGCTGACTAAAATTGCAACCTCCACCTTGTTTCACCTAAGAGTGCTGCTGGTAAATAAGTTGTTATCCTGTCATCTGCATCGGGATAATGTAATCTGCTCAGGCCACAAAAATCATGTTAACCCACCCTTATAATTTACAAAAAAAGAAACTAATCTAATGAAACAGAAGAAGACTTATTTCTGGGTGTTTTCCTGCTAGGTATTTTCCCTTTCAAGTAACCCTCACTAGATGATTGAGTGATGACAAAGTAGTTTGCCATTCTACTACACACCAAACTCACTTTTAAGCATATACGTATAATTTATTATAAAACATTTCTGAAAAGGGATTTAGAATTTACTTTCACTTATTCATTTAACACTTTTAAACAAGTTTCTAAAATGAGTGTGTGTGTGGGGGGTCATATTCCTAACATTTCTTGCTGTTGCTATGGTGAAAACGTAAACTATCGCAAACTACACTGAAGCAGGGCTTTGTTTACATTTCTTACCCACCTCGAAGATGTTTATTATGCCTCCCTATTGTCAGCTTGGTGTCCTCTGCCTAGGATGTTCCAGTGCGAGTTGTCCCACTTGCTGGCATTGTTAGGAGACACTGTAGAGATCTCTGTGACTGCTACTAGAATCTGATATGAATTTGATATATAAATTCAGACATATCTATTTGTAAAAGCCTAATGTGGCAAAACCTAGGCTACTTTGATTCTTATGCCTTAAGTAAACATTGTTATAACTTATGTATAACACAATAAACTCCTAATCATTCCAAATTCAATAATTACGCATGGAAAAGGGACCTGCACCTTTCTGTCGGCATTTTCAAAAATAAGCTTTTGAAAAAGCTTTTGAACTATGGTCCCATTATACACATCTGAATGGCAATATTTTCAGTTTGCCGGCAGAGAAAAAAAAAGTTTCATAGCTTATTTTCTTTGTATTTCAAAGATACAAACTACATACAGAAAAGCGAATGCTTTCTAGCACTTTAAACATCCACTAAACATGTATGATAAAAATGTATAAAAAATGTCTGCTATGAAATACTGGAGGACATTTTCTTTCTAAACCTATGAACACACAGTGACCAGTAATGGAACAGATGGATAAATCCATGCTGGATCATTTGTGAACTCCAATTGAGCCAGGCACCATTGGCCAGATGGAGAAGGGATTTTGGTGTAGGGTTAAATACTTATAAAGTACAGTATATGTATGAAAATCAGGGAAAAAAAACAGAGTACAGAAATGTACTCTGAATCAGACTAATGAGTATAGACACTTTTTACGGGAATTTCTGGTTTGCTTTTATTCTGCTACTCATTTCTGCCTGAAAAGTGTAATTATTGATTTATGTTGGATATTGATGGCTCAAAAATAGGTGCATTGTGATTTATTTCTCATAAAAGAAAGTAGTTATCAGTTCTTCATTGTGCTGTGATATTAAAATGGGATGATAAATGGTTGTAATGCCTAATGTTAAAACAAGCAATATACTGTATTTCATACTTTGTTAAGTCCATAGCAGTGGAGAGAAACACCAGAAAACCTGGAAGGTGTGGAAGCTTATCAACACTTAAACAGCGACAAAGTTGGCTGTTTGCTGATACACAAAAACAGCAATATGATTTAAACGAAGGCAGATGGTTAAATAAGCCACTGTCCTTATGATTCCTACTATAATGCTGGGGTGGTGGTTACTGAGCATAGAGAGGTGAAGACTGTGGGCTTCACTGCTAAAAATGGGCTCGGACAGTCATGCAGCATGCAAGTCAATGCCATCCTTTCAAAAGAGAGTACATCCAGTCACCCCATTGCGATTTTGAAAAAAACAAAAACAAACATCTGTTTCTCCAAAGTGCTCTTCTTCCTGTGTTATTGCTGCCACACTAGTCTGCTGCAGGGCAGACCTGTGTGCATCTGCGTGGATATGGGCCCTCTTTTTTTACTGAGCTTTATGGGAAAGAGACAACTCGTCCAGGTTTAGACAACATGACTCTTTTACAACTTTATTTAAACCAATAGAGAGTTGATGTCTTCAACCATAATTCCAACTGTTACATCTCCAGCTCTAACTCTGTATGTTCTCTGTGAGATACTCCAAGAAGTTCTTAGTGTCATGATGTTACAAAGTTCAGACCCAAATGCTGAAAATTGAACAGAGAGACCAGGGGAAAGGTTTAACGGATTTATTGAAGAAGTTTAGCAGAGGGGGAAGTGTTGCTCTCAACACTGCTCAACCGGAACTGTAAAGTGAGGGTAAGACACAGCGGTTAGTTCAGGCTCAGAGGGGAATTTGACTCGAGAACTTGGGGAAGAGGATTTGGTTGCAGACTCAGGTTTCCAGAGAAGTTGTTGAATCCTTGACTCCTGTCTTTGTGCCGTGGTTCCAGTGTTTCTCTGATTCGGTGGAGGGCGGAACAGGGTTTACCCAGAATGCGGTTGAAAGTTGGTGAACGGAGAAACTGACTGCCACTCAGATTTCCTGCGGTATATGAACGGGTCGTAGCGGAGAATATCCCTTTATCAGTGAGAAGCTCAAACGATCTCTTGGGGAAAGTGGATCCAAACCTCCTGTTTGAACCCCAGCTCAGTTTGAAGCTCAGTTGATCCTTCCAGGGAGTGAAGGTCCAAGATATCCAGTTTGCAGGATGACTTCCTGCCGAGAGGCAAAGACAAAAACAAAGTTAAACTCAGGTTGACCAAAAGCTCAGCTTGACTCAGCAAAAAACTCAGCTTGGCTAGAGTACCCTAAACTGGCAAACACTCTGGCGTCAAAGTAGTGGCAGTCAGCAGCTTAAGAACACTCCGTTTAACGAGGAAACCATCAGCAGGTGATGAGGAGGAGGCGGACCAGAACCAGGCGCCTCCTGGTGGATAAAGGGAGACAAACACAGACACACAAACACAAAAACAGGAGTCCTGACACTTAGCAGAAACCAACCAAATTGGTGGTCACCATGTAACGATCTTGGTTCTGTTGTTTTTCTTTAAGTTTTCAGTTTCAAGTTTAGCCAGGTTTTTCCTTGTATTCTAGCTTTATTGGTGTGTCTGGATTCATTTAAGTTGCTTAGGTTTCTCTGTCTGTCCTCTGTTGCCCGCTTGTGTTCTTTTCCCTTGGCTTCCTCATCAGCTCTAGTCACACCTGCTCCCTATCAGCTCATTAACCCTACCTTTGTTCAGTCAGCCATAAATACACTCCCTCTGCAGTCCCTCTTTGCTGGTTCCTCGTCTTACCTCTTCTCACCCTGGCTCCTTGATGGTTTTCCCCTGATGTCTCCATGGTTCTGGTTTGTTTTTAATTTTTATGTCGGACTTTTTGGATACCTGTTTTTGTTTAACATTTTTAAGTTGGATTTTTGGATTCCTGTTTTTGCTGCCTGATCTCCATTAAACCTTTTAAGAACTCAGCCCTGCCTGTCAGCCTCTGCATTTGGGTCCTCATAAAAACCTCCAAACAAATTGTGACACACCATAGTTCTTGCTGTGACACTTGTCTATAGTAAAAAGCACTATTTCTCTAATTGTTAATAAATAAAAGCACTTATGGTTTAAGTTTGCACTACATGAAAAGATAAATGTATGGGAGATGCTGTTTGAAGTATATGTTTTAAATATTCTCAACAGCAAAGCAGCCAGAAAGGTTTTAGGGATAAAGAAAACATTTTCAAATTATTAAAATTGGGTTATTTTAATCCAAACCATCTCTAAATAACTGTCATATTTCTGACATATAGTTGTCAAAAAGTGTTAGATTGTTGTAGGACTTATGAGAGATCATGACAAGAAAAATAAGGAGTGTTATTTTTGGCTTAGATAGTAATAACTTAACACAAAATCAATGTCATCAGCTGTGAGGTTGTAGAGAAAGAGAAGAAAGCATCAGGACAGACATGGGAAGGCTACTGGTTGGTCTAATTTTAGGATGAAGTGTAAGAGCATCTACTTAATACAGAGTGATTCATTTTAAATATTAACTTTAAAGAAAAAGTCCATTAACAAGATGTGTCATGTATTTACAAATGCAGAGGACCTTTAGATTTGGTTGAGAAAGACAGACATGAGGATGGTGGTGGCATCTGTCAGACCAAAGGTGACATTAGGTGGTAATAAACAAATAATAAGATAGCAAAAAACTTGATAGGGTTTTTGTAGAGGAACAG
Source organism: Cyprinodon variegatus (assembly GCF_000732505.1). Lineage (NCBI taxonomy): Eukaryota > Metazoa > Chordata > Actinopteri > Cyprinodontiformes > Cyprinodontidae > Cyprinodon > Cyprinodon variegatus. The sequence continues at coordinate 611,811 of NW_015150940.1, read as the reverse complement.
AGAGCGAGTGTACAGAAACTCTGTAGTAAAAAAAACATGTATAAGTCCATGAATAACAGACATAAAACAAAATAAAAGGTGGTTTGAGCCCTGTAATGTGACTGCATACCCTTTAGAAAATAAGTTGTTTTACCCCGTCTAAAGGGAGATAAAAATGAGGAGGCACTTTTAGACATCTGGAAATTGGAACACAGGAGGAAACAAAATTGTTGAGGTACTTTTTTTCCCAGGCAAGGCAAGTTTATTCATGTAGCACATTTCAGTAGCAAGAATACAATGTCCAGAAGTTTTAGTTGGGAACGACTCAACTTTATATGGATGTACAGATTGCCCCTCTAATCTTTTGTTGTTTTTTTTTAAGTGAAGACATGAACAAATTCATTGCAGGTGCTTGAAGTACAGATACTACAGCAGGGTTCGATATCTAGTAAAAATACGAATTCCATTTGGAAATCATCTTATTTACTGACTTCAATTATGGATGATACCCTTAATTTAAATTAAGGGTTACTTAATTACTTTTATAAGGTTCCTTTGGCTAACAGATTAATTGGAAATTATGCATTTAGAATGAAATAAAGTCAGAAAAATCAGTTACAGGCACTTTAAAAATGTTCAGACCCTTAATGATTATCAAGTCCAAAATGTAGTCCTGTCTGTGCATAAGCTGTTTAACAAGTTGTGTCTGTCACAGTTTTGGTTCTTTTAAGGTTTTCTTTTGAGTGTTCAGTTTTTCTTTGATCCTTATTTTCTTTGTTTTCTAGTTTTATTGGTTTAATTCCTATTTTGTTGGAGTGTGTTTTCTGGAAGTATTTGAGTTGTTAGGTATTTCTTCATTTCCCTAGCTCCTTTCTAGACTCCCCTGTTCACACCTGCTTCCGATCAGTTCATTACTCCTGTTTTTTTTCTGTCTCCTATACATACTTTCCTGTGCAGTTTCTCAGTGCTGGTTCCTCGTCTTTTCCTGGCTCCCCATGTGAGTTTTCCCATGAAGTTATCTGGTTTTTGGTTCCATGTAATGTGTACTTTGGTTTTCGAATTCTTGCCTCAGTTAATAAAATCTACAATAACTCTCCTCTGCCTCCTCACCCCTGCATTTGGGTAATAAAAACCTCAACCTAACCCTGACAGTGTCAAACAAAAGTTTCTAAGAATTTCTCATATTAGATTTATACTTCTCTATAGCCTATATCTTGGTTGCTTAGCATCTCTTACGTGCATCTCCAAGTCTTCCAAAGCTGTATTTGTATTACAAGATTTCATTAGGGTTTATTTTTACTTTAGTAACTTAAAGTACATATCCTAGCTTGACAATTTCTTTGCTTAGGTAAACAGGTGAAACTCATACTTCTACTTTAGTAGTTGCTGTGTGTTTGTTTGCAACCCCTGCTGAGTCAGTTCAAACTCAAAAGAATCTCTGCTCTTAGTATCTTTTCATTGCTGGTCTCCTGGGGTTTTTAGTCAGAGCTCTATGACTCTGTCATGTGGTTGCCACAGAACTTCAATGTTTAAACCTTGAAAGTAGAACATCTTAATTCAAGTACTGTATGTGACAGATTACATACACTAACATAGTACAGAGATGTTTTAAGCTGTTTTATAAAAAATTCATTTTGATATTAAAATATTGAATACACATTTTTCAAAGTTAATTAAACCTAACATACTCTTTTTTAAATTATTTAATACACTTTCAATTAAATAAGTTTGTATTTCAGTCATAACAGACTGCATACACGATGAAGCTCACTGGGGCAATGTTGATAATGTTCAGAGACAGGGTCGCTTCCAAAAACAACATGATTTTGTTAAAAGTTTGTATGCATTGATAATACTGTAGTTGACTATTAATCACTTATTTTTTTCTCATACACTGATTTTTTACAGTTCTTTGATACATCCAATTATTAAAATATACTAAGAATGACTAAACGTATCTTTTTTTTTTCTTGTGACTCTCAGCACTTTTATAGTTTTTTTTAAGGTCTGAGATATGTTTCATGTTGCATTTTGTGCATGGGCTTTTTTTTTTTTTGCAAAGTTTGAAAACAATTACATTTTTGTGTTTATAGTAATTTATAAGTTTCACAAGTAAATTGAATTTACCCAATTCTTGAAGGTATAATTGAAGCTGTATCTATATCTACAGTAGGAGGAACATTGTTGTAAATATTTCCTGCTACTCAGCTTTAAGTGGTGGCAAGGTAACTTTTCTGCTTCAAATCCCTAGACTGCAGGTACATCATATGGTGTGCATTCTAAATTCTGTCAATTAGGCAGCCTCTTTAGTAGTGGATTAGTCAGCTTCTACTCGATAACAAGCCGTCTGTTATTTTTAGGTCATAATCAAAGGTCATCGTTATCCCTTTTATAAAACAAATTTTATATAGTACTGTATGTTCAAATCCACTCAAGGACGACTAAATAAGAGGAGAATCCAAATTTATGAATGGCCTGGTCAAAATCTAGAACTGAGTAAAACGTATATTTAATTTGGTCAACTAAAGCTGGTTATATAGAGGTTATAGGTTATATAAACAGGTTAGAGGAAGGCTGTTTCCTGTTTGGAGAACTTCACCAGCAGACAGGGGAACATAATCCAGGACAACTGTGACACCAGAATGGCCACAGAACATCTATGGACACATGAGACAGAACTGATAAGACGATGGCTACAAGTAAAGTGACAAGATTACAAGATTTTCTCAGGAGTTTTGGTCAGATTTTCCAAGCAGGAAAAGTTAACTATCTGACCTCCATTTTAAATTCACACAGCTCCTTATAAAGCTTCACTAATGAGAGGTTGATGGAGAACACCTGTAGAGCCTCACCTCCCCAATCATATCCCGCAGAGAGGAACAGCACGTAAACACAAAGCCTAGATCTGTACAACACTAGTGGATATCACATTGTCACACACACACACAAACACACACACACACACACACACACACACACACACACACACAATATATATATATATATATATATATATATATATATATATATATATATATAATCAAGTTTAGGACTTAGGTGTAAATTCAGTTTAGGTAAGGGTTAGGTATACAGAAGTGGTCTAGTTGTATAAAAAAGGGGGGATGGTGGAATTTATTTTTTTACCTACAGTAAAGCAATATGCATGGTATGGGAGTTACATATCAGGCATGGAGTGGACTGGCATGGCTGTCACTGCCCCTACATAGTTAGGAACAAATGCAGAGGATAAATTTCCCACTGGGATCAACTTCATAGTGGTGGTAGGCCACTTCTTTGATTTTATTTATTTAGCTCAGGCTACTTGTAAGCCAACAGCCCACCAAATTTTTAAAGGACAATATCATTGCCCCAACTATTAATATATAGTAGACATTTTATACATTCAGTATTAATGGTAATTTAAGAAGGGGGATGATTTTTAAATTTTTTCTAAGAAGGGGGATGCCATCCCCCCTGGGGAATACTGGGTATATATTGGTAAAAGTTAGGCGTATGGTAAGGGTCTCGGTTAGGCTACAGTATATAAAATGAATGAAAACAAAGCTGTGTGTGTTTCTGTGTGTGTACAGGAGCTGTGCTGCAACAGGCTCGGAAATGTCCCACACCTACTGGCTGAAGAAGCTGACTTCTCTCCTTGAATGCCTATTGGCACACATTACCCAACTGCTGAAAAATGAGACCCCAGAAGGGGACAATCTCAACCAGTATCGGCCAATAACCTGTCTCTCCACAACTTGGAAGCTTGTTTCAGGCATTATAGCATCAAAGATTGCATTGCCTGAATTCATAACATATTGCTTTATTGTATATTTCCACCCATGCAACATCAACCAACTCCACTCCTCTGTCACCCCCATACCACTTCTATTGTTGTTTATCACTTCTCACCTGGACTACTGCAATTCTCTTCTCTCTGGTGTCACTCAAACATTCCTACATAAACTCAGAACTTGGAATTCAGCTGCCAACATCACGACAATGATAACTCTTACTAAATCCAGTTGGGGGGTATGCACAAACATCTTTCCCATCCAAAAAGACTGATGGTGTCCTTTTGCTGGTTTTTCAAAATTGAAAAAGGGAGTCTATAAATACATCCACTAATGCAGCCATGTTTGTTTTCCTGGTCGAAGTCCCATATGCATTTTACTGGTCTGAAAAATATCTGTATTCAAAAGAGTTTGTGAATTCACAAATCTCAAGACAATTTATTGTTCTTGCAAGGTAAGACATGGACCCCCTCAGTCAAATAATAAACAAGACTGGTTATGGATAGACTCAGGAATGGGGACACTATCAGCCCCCCCCTTAAATGGAAGACATCAATCTATATTCTAAGAATGAGTGAGATATTTAGTTGTTGATCTAGACCATAAGGATCTACATGAGGGACATCAGATATAATTTTGGCTTATGAAATGTGGTTGGATAGTGACAAAGTCACTGAAGATAATCTACAAAGGAAATTGCTTTCCCAGAAAGCAGAAAAGCTGATGTAGAAGAGAGCTATAAGTACCTTTGAATACTACTGGGAAATAGCAACCATGAAGAGGCCACAAAAAGCATCGGGAGCAATAACCCACATTGGAGAAGTGGAACCAAAAGACGCTGTACTGTATGTGGAAGATGTAAGGTATCTCATTCCACACCACCTTCCTGTATATCTCACATTTCATGAAGGACCACAGGTTCTCGATGGGGTTCGGATCAGGTGAACAAGGGGGCCATGTCATTTTTTTTCTCTTTTTAGACTTTTTCTGGCCAGCCACGCTGTGGTGTATTTTGATGCCTATGACCGAGCATTGTCCTGCATGCATATCATGTTTTCTTCATCTTGTACCACTGTTTGAAGAAGGTGTCTTCCAGAAACTGGCAGTAGGTCTGGGAGTTGATCTTGACTCCATCATCAACCCGAAAAGATCCCACAAGCTCATCTTTGATGATACCAGCCCATACCAGTACCCCACCTCCACCTTGCTGGCGTCTTAGTCGATAAGGAACTTGCTGCCCTTTACTGACCCAGCCTGGTGCCCATCCATCTGACCCATCAAGACTCACTCTCATTTCATCAGACCAATACACCTCGGAGAAATCAGTCTTCAAATATTTCTTGGCCCAATCCTGATGTTTTGTCTTGTGTGTCTTGTTCAAAGGTGGCCTTTTTTCGGCTTTCCTTACCTTGGCCAGGTCCCTGGGTATTGAGCACCTTGTGCTTCTCGGCACTCCAGACTTGTTGCAGCTCTGAAATATGGCACAACTGGTGGCTAATGGCTTCCTGGCAGCTTCACGCTTGATCCTTCTCAATTCATGGGGAGTTATTTTGCATCTTCTTTTTTCAACATGCTTCTTGCATCCCTGTTGGCTACTTGCCATGAACCGCTTGATTGTGTGATGATCCAGCGTCAAAAGCTTGGCAAATTCCAAACTGCTGCACCCCTCTGAAAGACATCTGACAAATTTTGACTTTTCAGAGTCTGTCAAATCTCTTTTCTGACCCATTTTGCCAAAGAAAAGCAAGTTGCCTAATAATTAAGCACACCTGATATTGGGTATTGATGTCATTAGGCCACACCCCTTCTCATTACAGAGATGCACATGACCTGATTTACTTAATTGGTAGTTGACTTTCAAGCCTATACAGCTTGGAGTAGGACAACATGTATGAAAAGGACGAAGTAATCAAAATAGTCATTTGCCTAATAATTCTGCACACAGTGTATTGGCAAAATTGTCACAAAAAAAAAGCAGGAATTTCCAACACTTTTAATTTAAGGGATTTGGCCCACTCAAAATGAAAAAAACACAAACAAACCAAAAACAAACCTTGAGTAGTATACTATGTGTAAGATTTCTGCTTTGGCCAGAATGAAGGCCCTGCTCTTGAGGAAAGTAAATGTTACACCTCTCAGGTAAATTTTTTGTTCACATTGAAACGATATGTGTGCTGAAGCTTCTGATAAATATAAACACCTGTAACTCTTTGTCTTTCCCTTTAATTACACTGTTTTTTAACGTTTCTACTTACAAGTTGTATCTATTTTTTGTGTCTGTCCTTCTAACTTCTCCAGTGGTTTTTTAAATATGCAAATGTAAGAGATATCTGGATGGTGTTTTGATATGATTTACTAAACTAAATCTTTTGTCACAATCAGCACTGGATGCCTGAAATGTAGCACAAATTATCAGCAGCTGTGAGACCTGCTTTAACTCCTCACATCTGCTTTAGTGCTTTAGCCACCATGTCTGAAAATCTAAGAAAGTGCTGATTGACCTTTGTTTGTGTTTTAGCCTCATCATGTACTGTACTTGGAAAAAAAAAAGAAAAAACAATTAAGGCACATGAAGCATGGTGCTAAGTGATACACAAATGCGTCTTAAGCTATTATTTTATTTTATAGAACTGGTTTCATAGAGATATATGAAACTGGCATTGAGCGTCCAGCAGGCCGATATGCTACTGTATAAGAACCCAAATTTAATCAAAATAAATATGAATGCATTCCCTATTGAGAATTGTTCTCATTATAATTCATCTGATATGGCGAGTAAAATTTGTTCTTCGCTTCTCCATATTATGTAACAAATTGGGGGAACGACAGCTCAGTGGTTTCTCGTATTTTCATTGTTGTTTTAAGTTGCAAATGAAATGATACAGTACATGGATTCAAAATGATACAGGAAAAAATTATTGGTCTAATCAACTTAAAGCTGAGAATGCATGAGAGCCTGAGAAAGTACGAGCAGAGTGTAACTGCGCAAGTACGCAGCTTGGAGGGAACATTGTTGTCATGATCTTGGCGCTGATGACTGGCTTAATCTCTCATTTCATTCACCTGCCTAGCTCCGCCCAGTTTCTCATTACTGTCTCTATTTGCCTCTATTTAGCAAGCACTCAATCAGTCATAATGGCAGATTATTTGAGCCCTTGGTCAGAGTCTTCTAGCGTAACTTAATGTTTTCTGATTGCCTGATCCTGACCTGTTCTGCATTTGGATTTATGAGCCTGCCTGTTCCCATTCTGATCTGCTTGCCTGACCTGTCTTCGAACTCTTGCTGTATTCTGCCTGTTTATTGAACCTGGAGCTGCTTTCTGACTATGTCCTGGATTTCCCTTCGGTACCTCTTGGGATCTCTGATCTTCTGGCCCAGACTCCTAAGCACCTTCTCGACATTGGATTTGGCTTTGGCCTCTGGATTATCCTGCCTTCCTTCATCTGCTCTGATCTGATCTGCTGCTTGTTGTCCGGACCCCGGGGCTTCTACTGTAGGTAGCGCAAGCTGTGTCCACCTGGAAACTACCTCGTCCTCTGGGCACGGACTGAACTTTAAGACCAGGTTAGTGACTCATATGTTCATAATCCTCAGATTGATATGGTCACTAACCTGTGTTCTCTTCCTGTAGAGGTTCCTACCCTAGATGCCCTAGCTGTTCACTGCAGATCCGTTACTTTAAATTAATGCTTTTTGAGATATCCTACTGTCTGTGTGCTTGAATACTGGGTTCTCTGTTCTGAGCCGTAACAACTGCAGGACACCACATGCTAAAAAAAGCTTTCGGATTTCCAATCCTACAGCTGGCATTCTGCATCCAGAAACTTCAACATCAATCAATATTGAATCAATGAAAGAATGCTGATTCAGCACAATATGAGCAGTGGTTCTCAGGTCAGCATTTGATTACCGCCTGAGCAGGGCTCCAGGTTGCAAAATACTCAAAACTAAGTCTTGACTATATTGGCTAATCCCACATTAGACTAAACTGCTACATGATGCTCAATGTTTCTATTAAAATACATTTATATTTACAACTTTTGAAATTCTTGGTATATTTAAATCAACACTTATGAAAATGTATTTCAATATTTAGGTTTTGTTTGTTTTTTTCATATTTAGGCCCATTGTGATTTTAATTAAATGTTTATAGTTTTAATTGTGTTTTTAACACTGGGTTACACAATGTCTGACTTTAATTTGCAGATTTTAAAAGAATTTGTATTAGTTATTACAGTTGTCAGATTCAGGTTGTTTCTGTGCCCATTGTAGGTTTTTCTTTCATCAAACATAGGGGAACCCATCGTTTTTATGTCTATGTGTATATGTAGGTCGGAGAAGCTTTAATTTGAATTTGGTCATATTAAAGTTTATCCTTTGGCAAACACCAAACATTAGAGATAACCAAATAGGAGGCATTTGCCATGGATACAAAGCTAGTCATTATGCCATTTATTTTTTTATTATAATGGTATAATGCTCTGAATATCAATAGAAAGAATTTAAGAAAACAAGTTAAACCAAATCTTTATGGTAATGATGCCTTATAACTAATGCCAAACTGACATTTTTAGTTTGTATTACAATGTTAAAAAGGGCAAATGGAGCATATTCTTACAACAACAAACAACTCCTGGGAAAAAAAAAAACAAGGAAGGAAGGAGGAAGCCACATCTCCACCCTTTTTTTGCTGCTACTGCTTTGAGATTTTTTAGTTATGCTACTGTGATTGACACTTGGTGACCTCTACTTTTAAAACCAGTGATGAGGCTTAAAAACAGATAAAAATGTAAATCAATCCTAATGTAATTTTTTCTCAGACAAACAACTTAGTAATCAGGCAATAAAAAAAGCAGGCATTGTATATGTTTAACCTAACTTTAACATTTAACCTGCAGACTTTTCTTTCATTCTTTACCTGTCTGCAAAGTTTTGTCAGGTCCAAACCCAGTTTTATGTGAGTGATATATGCTGTAAACATTGACAGTAATTGACAACAAATATTTGTTTCACTCAGAAAACAGCAACAAAGCCCACTGTCTGGAAGAAAAACAAAAAGACGCTTGTTTTCACAAATTTGGATAATTTAACTCAGTAAAACAGCAGGGATAAAAGACAATAGGCTGTATATCAAATTCCTGGTGAGAACTCTCATCAACAGTTTATTGCCATCTGATGGGCTGGGGTGGAATCTCTGTTGTCTGATAATGAAAAAGACTATGTGCATGTTAACAAGGATAATTCATGCAGACAAAAAAATAATAATAAACAACATAAATGTTTTTAGCTTTTTAATTAATGTTCAATAATGTTCTTATATTTTTTTGCAAAGTATTGATACTATGCATATGGTATTGTATAAGTAATAGCAAACAAAGCAACCTTATGTAATAAACACATTTAGTGTGTGACAGTGAGTCACTCACTGAATTCTTATTTTTGACTGTCATGTGGGGGATTTTGTTGTGTCTTAATATAGATTATTGCATATTATGTAAATGCTAGTGAATAATGCAATCATTCACAAGTATGTTAAAAAATTACTTTTTCATGTTAAGGTTTTCAAATTTACTGTTTGTTTAAAAGTTCCAATGTTATCTTGGTGGATATTTTTTTAGTTCAGACCTATTTATGTCTGAGATAGTGCCATCACACTCATGTTGACAGGTTGTTGCTTGAGTGTTTTTTTGCTGTGTCTTTAATCATTCTGCTTCACAGAGAACAGACATGACAGAAAAACTGAGGTGAGATGCCAGCAGCAGTTCAGAAAAGACACGTCTTGTCTTAGAAATGTTTCTAGTCATAACATAGAAATTCACCTATTTATTTTTGACATTGGTAGAACAATAATTTATAATGTAAGTTCTCATAAAATCTGTGTTAAATGAAGCTGACTCTAAAGCCCAATTTTGTTTAATAATATTTTTGTATTGGTTGTTACTGTCTGGAAATGGCAAGCACACTGTATTTTGTCTGCACTGTCAGATTAAATTTAAAATATGTATGAAGGCTGTAAAAGAGAAATCTAATCTGTAGAAACTGAAAAGGACTACCACCTGTCTTACCAAGGAAAAGGAGTAAAATACTTCATATCTTCAAAGACACCACAAAAAAAGGTTTCAAGACATAGTACTGTCTCTTCAGGCTAAAAATACTGTAATTTCTGTCAATTATGGCAAATTGAACATGTCATATGTTGTTATTGTTGTGACAAGATGAAGGGCAAGAGTCCTTTAACAACAACTATGTAGCTAGGCTTTTTGTTAATGCAAGATTGAACAAGAAAGGAAAATGGTATTTGTTCTGAAAACCTTTCAGGAAGAAGGGTAAATACTCCATACAGGTCTCAAAATAAACGCTTCAGTGTGTTTTCTGAGCCTCAATCTAACTCCATTAGCTGTGAGCTGAGCAGCTCAATTACTGCACGATGAACTCAGGTGTCACACTGAGTGTACCCGTTATGCTTGTCATGCTTTTTCGGTGATTACTTATTTCTTTAGCCGTGCAGGAATGACAAGCAGGAGTCACACTAGTTATAGTAAAGTTTATACTAAAAATAATCCCATCACAGGGAGTAGAATAAAGAAAAAACACAACTGGGTGCGCTGTGTGTGTTTGAGAGACGGAAAGTGAGATATCATTCGACATGCTAACAGATAGAGCAGGATTATATAAGTAGTCTTCCAAAGAGGATGGCTTGACAGAGCTTGGCTGTTTGTGTGCCACCTCTCTCCTTTAGTGTGTGTTTGCTTCTTGTTTATGTTTTACCCCTGGATATTTGTATTGGTCCTCAAAACCAGAATTACAATGTAATTAAACGGACTAACTACTTTTTAAAAACAGGTAAAAAAAAAAAAAAAAAATCAGTAAAGGTGTTTGTAAAAAGTGCCAGAAGAAAAATATTTTTGGTATCAATCCATAGCAAGCTTCCACAAGCTTCCTATTAGATTGTAAGCCCATAACATACAGTAACACAAAAATTCTAGTTTGACCGTTCTCTCTGATGAAACATTGCTTCTTTGCAATTCGATTAAAAACTTTTCAAAAGCCTATTTATTCATCATTTTAAAAGTTTTCCGATTATAATGACACTTGTTTGTTTAGGTAGTTTTATTGAAATAAATAATTGACCATCATTATATGGGTGTGCCGTACCTGTCACTGTATGCATGCCAATTGAAACCTCATGATCATTTTGTGTGTCCTCTTCACTTCAAAGAAGTGGTCACAAATCCTAAAGGGCTGAGTTCCTACAACTTTTATATGTATCTCTGCCTCAACACACCAGACTCTAATATGAGCTCATTAGCAGATATTGACTGCTGCTTGTGTGGTAGTTTAGCTGTTTGTTTCAGGTTTTGGGCTTCTATTTGATTGGGGGCAAGGGATATATCTAAAGGTCACAAAAAGACTGCTTTACAAGATGCATTTTGCTCAATAGCACTTTTAAACAGTAATCCAGGCCTTTGTTTAATCTCGGCTGGACTATTGTAACAAACTTTATTTTGGGACACTTTATTTTGCTCCCTTGCACATCTCCAGCTGGTCCAAAATGCAGCCGCATGCCGTTTAACTGAAGTACGTAAGAGGGATCACATAATCCTATCCTGGCCTCCCTTCTTTGCCTGCCTGTGCATTTTAGAGTTCGTTTTAAGATTATTTTATTTTTTCAAGTCTTTAAATGGCTTGGCCCCTCTCTGAGCTTCTCACTATATTCCCACTTGGTGCCTCAGGTCAGCTGACCTACTGCTTCTGGAGGTACCAAGGTCCAAGCAGAAGCTCAGAGAAGAGCACCCAGCCACATTTGACAATCCTCTTCACTGTCTATTTTTAAAAGTCATCTCAAATATTTTAACTTACCTATTTTTATTCTTTGTCTTTTAATGCACCATGAGACTTTCTCTATTTTATGTTTGTTTTGTTTCATTGTTCTTTATTTATACGGTGTTATTTATTTCAATTCATTTATTTTATTATATTTGATTTATTCTTTTAAACATCTTTGTTGTTTTATAGAATTTTACCTGGAATGTAAAGCATTTTGTGGCAGATATGGTTGTTTCAAAGGGCTTTATAAATAAAGTTGAGTTGAAAAGTTGCAGGACATCATCCCTCGTTATGAGTTTGAGACCCCTGCTTTAAAGGGACCATCTCAGCCGCACTGGCTGACTTCTGACAAATGCTGGTGGAAGAACGCAAATGCAAAAAGGATAAGATGTTTCGCAGTGGCAAGGAATCTTTTTATTAATTTTACTTCATTTCAGTTTATTTCTATAATGCCAATTCACCGCACACTTTACAGTTCACCATATCATACAGTCGAATTCATTCAAAGTTTTCTATCTAAGTTGAACCAGTTGATGATATCGACTCATTGAGTCGAATAAAATCCCTCACACCGACTGGGGTTCAAGGAGACAAGCAGAGATACAAAAAGCAATTGTAAAAGGCGGCCCTGTCCAGGCAACACAAATCCAGGCAGATGAGCTCAAAGCCAGCTCCCATGTCAGAGGATGAAGAGAGCACATCCAGCCAGTCACAGAAACAGGACTACACTGAAAAACATGCTGATCTTGAACATCTATAAGCAAAGGTGTTGATGGCAGCAGCACATCTGATATTTCTCTCCAGGATGATGTCAAAGCACAACAGTAACAGATGAGGCGAAGCTGCTATAAGAAAAAGCAGAGAGATAGCGTAGCGTTAGAGATTACGCTAACAGATTCTGCAGAGTGGGGGAATAGAGATAGAATGAAGCAGATTGATGATACAAGGGTCTCTATGTCCTCCAGCAGTCTAAGCCTATAGCAGCATAATTATAGAGATAGCTCAGGATAACCTGAGCCACTCTAACTATAAGCTGTATCAAAAAGGAAAGTTTTAAGCCTCCCCTTAAAAGTAGACAGGGTGTCTGCCTCATGGACTAAAACTGAGATTTGGTACCAAAGGAGATGAGCCTGATAACTAAAAGACCTGCCTTCCAATTTACTTTGAGAAATTCTAGGAACCACTAGTAAACCTGTAGATTGAGAGCAAAGTGCTCTGTTAGGAACATAAGGAACAATCAGATATCTGATATAAGATGGAGCTTGGCCATTTATGGCTTTATATGTGAGAAGGAGGATTTTTAATTCTATTCTGGATTTAACAGGAAGCCAATAAAGGGAAGCCATGATAGGAGAGATACAGTATTTTTCCACACTAGGTAGGATTCCTGTAGGCCTGTGGAGTGCAATTTTCTCTCCAGTTTCCTGCCATTTTGCTTCAGAGTACACAGCTCTGCATTAAACCAAAGGAGCCAGCTTTCTATTTTTAACCTTTTTCTTTTTCAAAGGGCCTGCATTGTCTAAGGCAGTACGCAGAGAACTAGAAACCCGATCAACAAAATCATCAACCTGTGAAGGGGAATAAATTAAGCTTTTGCATCCTCTTATAAACTTCCTGTTGAGAATGGCTGATTATGTGAGAAGTAGGGTACACCCTTACTTAGTACTAAGTCCCTTTAAAGGACTACCAGTCTTACAGTCAGGGTTTTGGATAGTGATAGGAATCTGTAGTACCCAGAGAGAAGCCAAGCATGGACGGCGTACACATGCAAACTTCCCATATTTGAAAACACAGACATTCTTACTGCAAGAAAAACAAGGAAAGTTTTAATTAGATGTGCTGCAATGCAGCATAAATAAAAAGAAGAAAAAACATACAGGTTGCCCACTGGTGTAAGATATATTGCCAAAAAGCCAGTTTACAAAGAAATACTCACCCCCTCTGTATTACAGTTAGAATTTACTGTTAAAAATGTTGCTTGTTGCAGCAAGTGTAAAGTTCATTAAAGAGAAGAAAAGTAAAAAAAAAAATGCTATATAAATGTTTCCATACTGTCTTTTTCAAATTGTGTTATCATATCTCTAGTGCACATTTCCACAATAGTTGTCCCATATTGCTCCGAAAACTAAATAAGGAGCATTAAACGGTGCGATTTCCGACCTGACTAGGCTGTAATTTTTATTAGAAGAAATTTGGTACCAGCTGTTGTGAGGAGTTAATGACTTGCTCTTGTTATAGTTTGGCTGAATGAAGTGCAACATTGGCTTGGTGGTCTCTGTTAATTCAGATATTTGTAGAAATCAAAGCTGTAAGCCCCCTCTCATAGTTAATCTCTAATCACCCTGTCGCTTTGCCACCTGCTCAACTCAGTATGTTAATGTTTACTCACTAAAATATAAGCTCCTGGATAGAGCTTCTGACATAATGCGATAATGCAGAAATGTTTTCACTAAACATCTCATTGACTGAGCCGAGAGATTGACCTACTACACACGTTATTTAAAATATCTTTAAAGAACATGTTAATCCCTGTAGTTTACATCCTGCATGTATATGTGTCTTACATCAGTATGTTCTCTTTCTCTTCGCCTGTTTGATAAACTGTGAGGCTGCCATGGTAACCACTTCTCACTGTCACAAGGATCAGTGGCCTTCTTTTGCCAAAGATACCGAGCCAATAGGACTGCATGGGATGAATTGTTGTGTTCATAGTGGCTAAAAGCTTAAGCTCTTTTATTCACCTTTTCTCCCTCAAAGGCACTTGCATTTCTGTTGCACAGCTATCCACTTGTCTCGGCATCTGTCTGTTTCAGGAGAAAGGGGGTTTCAGAAATTTATTAGCTTTATATTAAATGTTTTTGGAAAATATTTATTAAAAGAGATTTACATGATAGTGCTGACTGATGCTAAAGAGCACACTCAGTCAAAAAGGACATTAGTAGTAAAAAAATATATCCCTATGTTCATTACAGTTTAATAATGGACGTTCTAAGATATTGGTTCCATTATAAAAGTCTGGGATTACTGGAATCAAACAGGTAAAAAATGAGAACATTACATCTTCATAAAAAAGATCACATTTTCACAAAAAGTAAAAACAGTATACAGAGCTGCTAGACAGAAATGTTTCATCATTACCAAGTGCAACAGTGCCCCCTCCTGGTCCCTTGCACATTTAGTTTATCCATCACCACAGTTCTAACGTTTTTACACTGACCCTCTGTATCTCAGAAAATAGACTTTCAAATACTTTTTGTAGTCTATAAATCACAGAATAGCTTAGAACTAAAATACATTACTAGACCAGGTAGACCTATGAAGGTTATTTTGTTTCAAAACTATTTGTACACTCACCGGCCACTTTATTAGGTACCCTATGCTAGTAACGGGTTGGACCCCCTTTTGCCTTCAGAACTGCCTCAATTCTTCGTGGCATAGATTCAACAAGGTGCTGGAAGCATTCCTCAGGGAGTTTGGTCCATATTGACATGATGGCATCACACAGTTGCCGCAGATTTGTCGGCTGCACATCCATGATGCGAATCTCCTGTTCCACCGCATCCCAAAGATGCTCTATTGGATTGAGATCTGGTGACTGTGGAGGCCATTTGAGTACAGTGAACTCATTGTCATGTTCAAGAAACCAGTCTGAGATGATTCCAGCTTTATGACATGGCGCATTATCCTGCTGAAAGTAGCCATCAGAAGTTGGGCACATTGTGGTCATAAAGGGATGGACATGGTCAGCAACAATACTCAGGTAGGCTGTGGCGTTGCAACGATGCTCAATTGGTACCAAGGGGCCCAAAGAGTGCCAAGAAAATATTCCCCACACCATGACACCAACACCACCAGCCTGAACCGTTGATACAAGGCAGGATGGATCCATGCTTTTATGTTGTAGACGCCAAATTCTGACCCTACCATCCGAATGTCGCAGCAGAAATTGAGACTCATCACACCAGGCAACGTTTTTCCAATTTTCTATTGTCCAATTTCGATGAGCTTGTGCAAATTGTAGCCTCAGTTTCCTGTTCTTAGCTGAAAGGAGTGGCACCCGGTGTGGTCTTGTGCTGCTGTAGCCCATCTGCCTCAAAGTTCGACGTACTGTGCATTCAGAGATGTTCGTCTGCCCACCTTGGTTGTAACGGGTGGTTATTTGAGTCACTGTTGCCCTTGTATCAGCTCGAACCAGTCTGGCCATTCTCCTCTGACCTCTGGCATCAACAAGGCATTTCCGCCCACAGAACTGCCGCTCACTGGATGTTTTTTCTTTTTTGGACCATTCTCTTTAAACCCTAGAGATGGTTGTGCGTGAAAATACCAGTAGATCAGCAGTTTCTGAAATACTCAGACCAGCCCTTCTGGCACCAACAATCATGCCACGTTCAAAGTCACTCAAATCACCTTTCTTCCCCATACTGATGCTTGGTTTATACTGCAGGAGATTTTCTTGACCATGTCTACATGCCTAAATGCACTGAGTTGCCGCCATGTGATTGGCTGCTTAGAAATTAAGTGTTAACGAGCAGTTGGACAGGTGTACCTAATAAAGTGGCCGGTGAGTGTACATTGTAAGGGTGAATTTGAAGAGAGAGTTGCATACTAAGTTTTGTATTCGTACAATTGAAAAAAAAAAAGTTAAGTACCCTAAAGTACAAATTAGTTTTACACCTGTTAAAATTTAAGGTACAAGTACACATACTGTATTCTGTTCTACAATTTGTGCATCAAAAACCTCTTAAATCTCAGTTTTGCTCCAAATGGTCTAGAACTGTTTTTGCAAAACAATTTGTGCATTGTAGCTTTTGGTGATTTTTATAATCTGTCACAATTACAAAAAAAAGTTACACCTCTTCAAATTCTTGAGTACAAGTACACAAATTGTGTTCTGTGAATTGCACATCAAAAATGCCTTCCATTCAGTTTTGCCACAGTTGATCTATAACAAATGGTGCTCCCGAGTTTTATGGTGCGAAACAAATTCAAAAGTGTATGAAAATCTTCAAAAAGAAAATATATATTTTTTATTTTCCTTGACACAGATACAAATCAAAGAATACAACTAGACGAATCTGCTGCGGTGAGTCACAAATTCAACTTCACAAGTTACGCCTTTATTTTCACTTTTGACACAAATGTCACACCGGTAAAAAATAATCTGTGACTTGTGGGTAGTACCCTTGATCAGAGAGCAGGGGGGGGCGCTGCCTGGTTGGTCAGCCTGTACCAACCTGAAATACCTATATGGCCTACTGCCATGTTGCCTTCAAAGGACCCAGCCTATGTATGCCTTTAAAGAACGTAGATTCTTCGAAGGCAAAGGGATCCATGTAGGGATTGTGGATTCTAAGTCAAAAAACTATTCAACAACGTTAGGTTATTAACCTTTTCATAGAATATAATTTAATTACATTACTTAAAAGATGTGCAATTAAAGTATAATAACCAACATCCCTTCCTTATCTTTAAAAGTTGAAACCAACTGTTACGGTAATAATTTTAAATAAAGCACATGTTTTTTTGGTGGAAATGTGACAGGCTGTGGCAAAACCAGGGGTCTGTTTCAAGACACAGGTTTGCCAAAAACTCTAGGTTTTCTAAACCTGAAAACAGGGAAACTCTGACTTTTCCATTTCACAAAGAGAGTTTCCTCAGCCTCTGTTTCAGTCACCATAGTAACATTTTCCCTAGAGCTAACAGGATTACTTCAGTAAACTCTGAGTGTCCTGCCTCTGCTGTTTTATTTCCCGATTTAATCATATATATATATATATATATATATATATATATATATATATATATATATATATATATATATATATATATATAGTTCACTACTTCTGTTAGATACATTAGGCACCTTTTCACAGAGAATTAAGTATTGATTAGCGAGAGGATTCTACAACTCAGTTTGACAGGGCATGAGATTACTTGTTTTTGGTTTATCAATATGTGTGTGATGCGTATTATTTCATTTTTTTTAGTTATATTTAGAGTATATGAAGAGCTGCTTAAATTATTTTCAGATTACACATATATAACAAGATCTCAAGATCTGGCCAGAGCACATCATTAACATGGATGAGCTTCCACTCACCTTTGATATTTCTGTGAACCGTACTGTGAATAAAACGGGAGCACGTACGGCGTTCGCACCACAAGGAATGAGAGGTCATTCTTCATGTTAGTTCTCGCCTATCAGGCTAATGACCAGAAACTTCCACCCATGGATATTTTCAAGAGGGAGACCTTGCCAAAAAAAAAAATTTCCTGCCAACATCAATGTTAACTTGGAAGAATGGACGGATGAAGATGTCATATTATTGATGGTGACAAAAACCAAGTGAGGTCCACCAATCCAGTCCTTGCTGTCATTCCGGGTGTACTGACAAAAGAACTCCAGCCGCTAGATAATGGTGTCAACAGGGCATTCAAAGCAAGACTTGCAACTACGTGGGAGCAGTGGATGACAGAAGGCGAACATATGTTCACCAAGACAGCATGTTTTAAAAGCTGAATAAAGGTTGGTCTTATAGTAAATATCATAATATATTTATAAAGTTTGACTTACTGATCTGACTGTTTTATGCGGCTGCGTCTAGAGGATGCATAACGCAACTACTATAGCTTCTATTCAATGCGCCTTATAATGTGGTGTGCCTTATATATGAGAAAAAGATAAATAGGCAATTCATTAAAGGTGCACCTTATAATCTGGTGCATCTTATAGTGCGGGAAATTCGAGCAGCTTGGTTTAACTCAGCCTTTTCCTCCTTATCCTGTTTCCCTTTAGTGAAGAATATCACATAAATACTAAAATGAGATTAAAACACAATGCATTTCAAGATCATGTTTCAATTATTTTTATTAGCCATTTCAAAAGAAATGAAAATGAAATTAAACTAAACTAGTTTCACTGGTTCCAGAGCAACCCAGTTTCAACGAATAAAACTGTAAAACTAGCTATTATCAGTATACATATTTTAAAAAAGCAAGGTAAAAGCTAGTTTCACTGGTTCCAGAGCAACCCAGTTTCAACGAATAAAACTGTAAAACTAGCTATTATCAGTATACATATTTTAAAAAAGCAAGGTAAATATGCCTATTTAATCACGTATGTAACAGAAATATAGGGTTCTACAACATCACAGCAGCTTTAGATAAAAATGGGGCATTTTAAGGCTTTTTGAAGAACCATTGTGACACTTGAAGTAAGGGCAAAGTACCATAGAACATTATTATTTAGGGAATTAACTGGATGATTCATTTTGTTTCTGCACAGGACTTCCTGTCCCGGACAATCTGCTCCATGTCATCTGCACAGTTAAGCAACCAACACTGGGAAAAACAAAGCTGAAAAGTTTCATTTTCATCAGTTGAACCGTCATCAACAACTCATTAAGCTGCTCTCCGCCTGCATTAGCAGCTCTATGTGCTCCTCTTCCAGACTCGTGAGGCGGTGGCCTGTGTGTGACAGTTACTGTAGTGACAGTGCGTGTTGAAACACAGCAACTTTTTTTATTAAATAGTTGCACTAGTTTTTGCTCTTCAAATATGAAACACCTCACAGTTTAGTGGGAGACCAAGATCATAATCTAATAGCCAGTTTCAGTGTAACGTATTTTAGTTCATATCACAATTTAATCAATGAATAAATTAATACTGAGGACAGGACCTAGGTTTCCTCGATGGTAGTTACAGCCATGCTTCATGACTAAATTACTACACCCTGATATTTGTGGTCAAAATATTCTTTAAGTGTTTGCCGGAGAAATATTTGAGAAACAGCTGTTATCTGCTGGTAACCTAGCAGTTTGACATGACCAGAAATGTACCTAGCTTTGCCCTCCAATGCCCTCAGAGAGTGTTCTCTTTACATTCTTCTTCTGACAGACGAATGCACCTCAGCAAAGTCATCCTTGCAACACACTGATTTAATTGGTCTGATCCAGTACAATGGCAATTCTGCATTTAGAATTTAGGGAATAGATTAGCAGGTCCACTGTTGCAACCCCCTCCCAGCAATCATCCAGTACCTTACCTGAACATCCATAGACACTGAAATTTGCCAGAGGACCCAGCTGTGACTGCACTTTCTGCAGCAACGCTTGCCACAGGAGCCACTAGTGGTTTTCTACATTGCCAATACTTAATCTAAGCTGTGAACATACCTCACTCAGGGGTAAGGCTTATCTACAATAGCATGCAGATCCAGACTGAAATGGACACCTAAGTCTGCAGAGAGGATCATCAAGGCTCATCTTCCCTTGACATAGGAATTATACAGGTTTAAGGGTAGGAAAACAGTAGCTAATCTATTCGCAGACCCCAAAGATCCTGGACAATAATGATTGAAGTTTTACGTTGGCAGCACAGCTGAAGAAGCAACCACTACAGAGACAGTGCTTTATTTTTCTCACAGTCTCTATGATGAGTTGATCACCTTACAGCCAAAGTATCCAGGTATTAAAAGGATGAATCACAGCCAAACATTTTTCCTTTTTTATAAAAAAAAAGCTATATGTATACATACAAGTAAAAACACTGTTGTTGTCTTTATTTTTCCTCCTATTAATTTATCTGTCATACTTTTAAGAGTTTTAGGGTTCCTTATTCTAATACATGATGATGCACAATCTAACAAATCTAATATGCTCTAACTCAGAAGAGCTTGAGTGATAAAGAGAAAATAAATTCTAAATTCTAAATTAATTTCATTTTGTATACACTGTGTATACAAAATGACAATAAAAGTTGTTTAAGTCTAAACTCAAAAACTAAAGTAATGACTTAACAAGTCACAATTTTCCATTTTATTTTCGATTTAGTTGGACTTGGTGAATATTTAGAAAATACTGCATTAGTAAATTGTATTACCTCTAGAATTTCAAGGACTTGATAACCAGCTTGATGTAAGATATTCAGTGTGTTCTAATTTGCACATTAATCAGTCAGCTAAACACCTTACCTGTGACCTCAAGCTCTTTCAATTTATTCTACAAAAAGGTTTGGATCACATGAAATAAGAGAAATTGGGCACTAAAGGAAAATTAAATTTTATGCAATCCAATTTTAGGGTCTGTGCGTCTTTGAACATATCTAGTAAACATTTTATAATTGTTATTATAGCCATTTCCTTGGAACAAAATGGTGATGCTGAATAAGGAATAAGAGGAAATATAAATGTAATGGTAAACATTGAGAGAAAAAAATGTATGACTTTGTTAATTTATTTAATTAACCCAATGCATTTATCTGCTCCCCCACCTATACCAGATTGTATATAATTCTCTATGCAGTTCAAATAACTGTAACTGAGGTGAAGTTTACATGTGCTGACTACAATTGTGCTTGACTGTAGGTGAGGCGTTGCATTGCTTTTTTTCTTTTGATAGAGTATAACATACTTTATGGATTTTCTTGTTGGACTTCAGATTAATGTCCCTTTCTTCAAGCTTACTGCACCAAACCTCAATGGCGGTCTGACCACCTGCAGAGTTTATAGAACTGTGATCTTCTTTCTAGGTAGCCAGGGATAATCCCAAACTATTACAGTAGTTAAAGCTTCCTCAGTAAAAGTGTTTACAGATTTCGTGCCTGTAGATGGGATTTAGAAGGCTTTTACAAAATACTGTTGTTCAAATCTGCCAAATCACTTTTCCTCATAATTGACCTATTTTCTTCCAGAACTCTAGGTAAAATCATAGCTCTCAAACTGCTCTCACTAAATTACTTCTTGGTAAAATAATAAAAACGAACTCAAAGCTCTAGTATTTGTGCACAAGATATTATAAAGGATTCCGACTGCTCTTGCAAACATTTAAAACAGCTTACCCGCAGGCAATGCATTAGTGTTTATCTTTCTTTTCTATGTTGATTGATTTCATGTTTGTATATACAGTGGCACTATCTTACTTAACTTACATATTGCATTGCTAACGATTCTGGTCTGATGAGTATGATTCTCGCATTATCTTTCACATGAAACTGTTTTATTTTGTGTCTGTTTATAGTCGTAAACGAAAACAAAACTGAACATACAATTCTGTTCAGTCTTTTTCACAGACTGGGCTTCTCCTGATAAGAATTTGTTTCTAAAAACATTATAACATCTACTTCTCATTATTGCTGGAGAACATGGCAACAAGCTCATTCAGTGAATGTGCTACTAAAACAGTTTAGGGGAATTATGTGGGCGCAGTGAAAGGCTAACAGTCAGCTTTACTGGGCTCGCAGAAAGAAAATGTCAGTTTCAGTAGAAATATCACTTATGTTACTTGTAATAAAGAAGCAGTCTAGATTATGCTTATTATCACTCTAAATCATCCTTAAACTAGTGTAACATACAGTTGTATGTTGTAGTATTATACAACAAATATTATTTTGTCATGACTGCATTTGGTCAAAATGTGTCCTTTGACCAGAATTTAGAAAAAGAAACAGTTTGAATTTGCCAAGTCATATTTACTTATTCTCAAAATGTCAACATCCTCTGCAGAGCCCCCTCTGTGAACTGTGAACAAATAGGGATGGGATCCAAGCTCTCAACTACAGTGCCAGCTTTGTTTTAAGCCTTGGATACCAGTGCCCTCTAGTGCTCATACTCTAAAATACTCAAAACCGATCTTCTAGTTTTGGAATAATGAAAAGAATTCTTTATTAAGACAATACATCTATGCTTTGTATATAATTCTCACTATCTTTTATACTATGATATTACTTTAACAATATAATAGAAGCTTTGATTAATTTCTGTACACAAAGCATGGAACTGCAATTGGACTGCACATTACCATTGTTCTGATATCAGCTCCTCTCAGACGGGTTTTAATGTGAGTGTGTCTACCTAATGAGGCTTGCCACAATTACAGAGGGAGTGGCAGTTAAAATGGGGACAGTCAATCTTTTCTCCCTTTAATAACCAGATCAGTCAGTCTGAAATGTTCTGCAGCCGGCAACGTTCTGTCCACCTGCTAAAGTTATGTCATTGCAAGGTCAGACTGCGATGATCTGTTATGTGACCACAAGATGATGTGCATCTTTCCCTCAGAGAAGATTATTCTGTTATGTTTATAGCCCTTTGGATATAAGAGATGAAAATAGGAACATATTCTTGTCGTTATAATTGGACTCAGCCTGTTCTGCTTTTGATGGCAATGTCTTTGCTTGCAATTCAGTACCATCTGGCTAAGTCGTTGCAGTCGAAAGCTGGAAGCTGTTAGATTAACCAGACTTCATTCAGAATGTTATCATTGGTTTAGGCATGTTGGCAATACCCATTACTTATGAAACTGCCCAGATTATGAGTAGGCCTTATGTTAATCTGCTGTTATCTATTCCCGAATAATATGACAATTTTTCGATAAGAAAAAAAAAATGTAAAGGTGTAAAAAAGAGGGATAGATGAAATCAAATCTTTTTATTTATTGATTTTTGTTTTCATTTGACAAAGATCACTGACAAATTTTTGTGGCAGCGAACTTTCCAGGTATCTTTGCTGTCACTGTGTACTCCATCAAACAAACAGTCCAGCTAGGTCACCATATCAGACAAACACAATAGGTTATGTGGACCTGGTAAACATTTGTTCTGTTCTTTTTCGCAACCCTCCCAAAATTAGCATTCAGGATTTACTTTGCAAATCCAAATTTCATTCCTAACACTCAGGGGATATTTAGATCATGATATGACCTGGTAAAAAAGAGGTGTTAGCTCCCAAAGTAGCAGAAAAGAGAAAGCCTTGCCAAAAAATGCAAATTGTTCTTTATTTTTAATCACAGTTAGAAACCCATATCTTTACTGTTGTAAGGGACGTTATTTGCAAATTAGCTATTTTCTAAATCAGGGGTCAACAAAGAGGTGCCCACAGGCACCAAGGGGCCCTCAAGGACCACATGGGGGACCCTCAGCATTTTCTGAAAAAAGAACAACTCACCAGTGGGCTGAGTTTAAAGTTTGATTTGATTCTGTTGCTCTTAAGTTTTAATCACTTATAGACCATTTCATCATATTAGTCATATAGAGAATTCAACTACTTATAGGGATGACAATATTTAAAGAAAATAGAGAATTAAAAGAAACAATAAAATATATGTATACTATGCATGAAGTTTAGGGGAACTCTGATTCCTCCAGTACATAGGTCAGTATTGGTGGCCCTTCTTATAACTCAGTACCGAAGAAGAAGCCCTCAGCCCTAAAAAAGTCGGTGACCTGTGATCTAAATGATTTTCCTTTCAATACTAGATGGAACCTCTGCAAGATACAGTATATACTGTAGTATGAGACAGGCATCGCTCTTTGAATTACTGTAAGTATAAACCTTCATCATCTCCAATTATAATTGTTTAACTTTCTATTGTTCTAAGGCACACTATACTATAGGGCCGCTAGTGTAAAAGTCAGATTTCAAGGATTAGATCATATTTTAACAATTATATAACTGGCAGATATTGGCAAGGCAGTGTGTACAGCACAAGACATTGAAATAGCAAATCAAAGGAAACAAAAATGTTGCTCTATATTTTTAATGGTGAGATTTTGTAGTACAATGAATGCATTTACGCCTATGTTCTTTAACATAATACTTAATATTTCAAACCCTGGCTGTTAATTAAAAAACTGCTGACATCTGACAGACTAATAAAACATTTACGATGCTGGCGTTTATGTATTGGCAGCTGTTTTTTTGTCCAAAATGGTACATTAGGCCACCGGCTGTCATCTGGTTTTTGCAGTTTTTCTGCAACAAGATAGATTTTATGAAGAAAACAAAACAAACCTTGGCATTAATCTTTTCTCATCTGCTTCTTAGGAAGAACATAACTTAGAGGGACACATGGAACTAAGCAAGTGCAGTTCTGTCAAAAATAATAAAATGATTATATCATTTCTCACTGAAGCTTTTTTTTTAAAGTTTGTGATGACTTACATGTTCTCACAGTTGGATAAAGTCAATACAATGTTGAATTTGTCATGTTCTTGTGCCATTGGGTGCTCCACATGTTTGGAAATGACATAGCCTTTTTGTGCACTGTATACTTTCAGAAACACACAAGAAAAACAAATGTAAATATGATGCAAATATATAAATATAATGACACAAAGAGGTAAGTGTAAATGAAAAATGATACCTCTGGGAGTTTTATCTTTACATCAACGCTATCTGTCCAGGCAGCAACAACTGCTGCTGACACTTCTTGCTTTGGATTCCGCTCATTTTCCAAGGAGAAGCCATAAAGGAACGCCACACCAGGGATATAGCGTTCAATTCTACAAGAGGACAGATTAAGTTGTAAACAAGTCAGACTTCAACAAGGATCATTTTTTTGTACTGGGGTAAAATGTGTATTTCAAAATAAATATATTTACATTGGGATGATTGAGAAGCAAAACACCAGCAGAGTGAACCATGGACATAATTTTAAAACAAGCTACTCCACCAATGATTTTTTTTTTTATGTAATGAAGCAGAATGGCACAAGTAAATGTTGGGAAAAGAGTATTTCACACTAAATATGGCAAGAGAGGCCTAAAATACTGTAGATGTTTTCCTGTGTTCTTTTGTGACCTTCTGAGCAGGTCATATTGACTTAGGAGGAGATTTGCTAGGCCTATCAGTCATTGAAAACTGTCAATGATTCTTTTTTTGTTTGTTTTTTGGGAAAAATTGGTCACAAGAGGTGATTTTTGTAATTCTATCCAGATTTTTGGATGTCAGACATTTAGTTTCTAATTGGTTTCCTTAATTTCCATAGATCTGGAGATATGTTGATTTAAAAAAACTTGTTTTGCTTACTTTATATTACAAGACAGGTTTTGTTTTAGCATTTACTAGGTTAGTTTACAATAAAATAAAATAATCATCTTTATTTACCATCAAGTGAATGCTAAATTCTGATGAAAATACTGATTTGAATATGTCACACAAAAAAATATTATATAATACATTTTTAGGTAGTATTTTTATCAGTACACATAATTTTGAAAACTGTATAAGCAGAACAAAATACAAGATATTATAACTTTATAGGTCTGGCAGTCGGCAGGCGTAGGTTGATCTTATTGACTTCATTTATCCATGTTTATTGAAAGATTAAGCAAGCGGGTTATTTTTCACTACTCTTTCCTTTAATAAAGAAACTCATTGTTTGTTTTTAATTCATTCTGGTTCTCTTTTAAAGGTATCAAAGCCTGTTGATGATCACAAACTTCTTGTGTGTTGCAAAACAGGCTAATTAAAAAAATGGTATTGCCAGTACTGCTGTAGTTCTAATTAATGGACTATGACAAAGTTTCTGATATCTAAGGGGCCACAAGTATTCCATGATGGGTAATTTTAAAGTGCTTTATCAAAATCTTTTTAATCCTTACATTGGAAAAATTTACAGATAAGATTGATCACAGATAGATTTCCAATCCTCTAAATGTTAAAGTTGTTAGAGTATTTCTTGGACAATATTAAAAAAGTGGAAGAAATTTTATCACACACCGCCGATTGATACGGTGCTCCTCACAAGATTCCTGACACAGGAGCAAAAATATTTAACTAAAGAGTTTTCAAAGAGCTCATGACCAATCAAGAGTCATCTCAAAAATTTGCATTTTGTGGTTGGATGAAAAAAATATATAAACAAGAGGATGTCACCATAAACACCTTCTTTTGGAAGAGAAACCACACAACATGCCACACAAAAAATGACTACTATGACACAGTGTTACTTAGTGGTGGAGACATGTGAGTCAGTGTTAATCAACAATCACCATATAAGTAATAAAAGGTGGAATTAGGAAGTGAACTGTTTTTTAAGTGTCCCCATAATGAACTGCTAAATGTTTTCAGGTAAAGAAAATAAATCTGCCATAATAACCCAGTATCTAAAGCAGTCTATTATTTCCAGTATACATTTTTCTAAAAATATGGCAATCAGAGTGTATGTATATCAGATAGTATGATAGATTCAAGTTTGCTTGGTAAAATTGGCAACTAACACTTTAGAATAACGTTAATAGTTTTTCAATAAATTACACCCGCCCTTGAGTGAGCAATAAAGCTCAAAACGTATTGCTCTAAATAACTCAAATACTCAAAGTAAACAGCCTGTACTTACATAGTCCCTTTTCATGTCAAGTCTAAATCACTTTACACCACATTCAGTCATTCAAAAACACATAAGCAAGCTACATTTTGTCTACAACTAGCCTGGAAAGGGATGAAACTCTTAAACAGGTACCACATAGCCCTAAAACCACCACCAGTAGGGAATGCAGGGGGGAAAGTCTTGCAGGACTCAGAAGGCTGGGATTTAAAACATCAACCCTCTGGCTGCAGGGCATTGTGCCCTATACCACCCCATAGCGAATTCTGCAATGACCTGCATAAAAATCACAAAAGCAAATATATCCTCATATGGAATATTTGTTTTGTGATTTGGTAACCTTATTCGAAATATTTCTAGAGGAAAAAATAAATAATTTCATTTTCCCTTCCATAACCTCAACTGATACTCTCTCTAAAAAACTTTTTCTATTTCATCACACATACTTTCCTCTTTAAATTACCTTTTGCCAATCTCAACCATGTACTCCGAAATGCTGTTCCATTGAACTGTGGCTTTGAGTTCTGGCCTTGTAAAGTTGATATATGCAGCAGAGGCTTTCATTGACATATCATAGGTCTGACACTCAGCTCCCCATCTGACGTGTGCCTACAAGAAAGACAGGATACTGATAATGATTAAAAACCGCACAAACAAGGAAATAAATATTCTGATAATGATAAATTAAAACTGATTCGCTATTCTTTTTACTTCACACCAACCTTTGCCTCAGCACCAAGACTGGTATCAACACACATCTTCCAGTTGGTGTTCGCTCCAACTTGGGACACAATTATCTGGCCATTATGAATGCCTGTCTCGGGTGTATAGAACATGGCTGCATCATAACCCTCAGGCTGCTGGTTTCCACTCATAGCAAAAGCTTTGAAGTTGAAGATGGCTTCAGTTGTTGAGTTTTGGACCTAAACAACAAGTTTGAAAACAGGACATTACTGCTCCACGTGTGAATAATACTATTAATACAAACTGTATGTTATGACAGGTAAATACTAATAAAAAAAAAAGCTACAGTTTAAGTCAGAATCTCTTATTCCAGATTGATTGTGGAAGCAAAACAACAGGTTTGCAACTTCTTTCACATACTTCCAACAGGATGTTGTGCTGTATGTGATGATAATGTTTGCTTCTTCTGGCTTATACTGAATATAGATTAATTTGTTGATTTGCTTCCTCTAAAAACATTTTGTAATTTAATGAAATCAATACACCAGAACACACACTGTGATATTGATGTTAAATCAGTCGCCAAATACCTTGGAAAGCCTGCTAAGGGTTTCAAGCAGTAGGCGTGCACTCATCGGTTGTCTGATGGGACCAAGGTCGAGCTCAAAGTGGATTTTTTCAACTGGTCTTGTTGTCTGGGCTAAGAAAAAGTGCAAAGAATTTATTAGCCCAGAATGTAGAAAAGGTGTGAATAAAGGCTGACTGTATAACATGAATCTTACTAGTTTTGTGTTTGGGAGATGATAGTTAGAATGATAGCTATAAAACAAATCCTATAAGAAACAGTTTTTATGATAAATAAAAATAAATAAAGAAAACTATAATAATTGTTTATAATAACCTACAAATGTAGATCTGGTCTTTACTTATTGTTCTTTGTTAAGTATTGTTGTTCAGGTGAAACATGTTTATAACCTTAACAAGAAGAATGAGTATTCTCTGTCGTGGAGTTTTTGCTGTTCGTTTACACAAGCTCATTGTTTCCATGTCTGAATCATGTGAGACTCACTTCTGAGTCTTGATTTAATCTCATGTTACAAAGCTTTGCACACCATTTGGTAAGAACATTTATATTACACCAGGGTTTCACATACACATTGGAGAGGAGGATAAGCACTCAGTTAGCAAAGAGAGCTTATCTGCAGGACCCTTTTCATGCCTTGGGAAGATTTTAGCTCCACTGATTTACTGAAAACTACCCAAATATTTTTTTCTTACTGTTGTGTGCACTTGTGGCTGGTCTTTTGTGATCCATCTTCCAAAACAGTTACTCATGTTAATTCGCTAATGCATCAAAGGAGGTTCAAAAAAGTAGACAGGTGAAGAAGACCAATCAGCAGGTCACCAGCATGCTTAAACCCAGAGAATCCAGGTTTAATCACTCTCTCCTGACCTGACTAATGGAGTCCATAGAGGCTACTGAGAAAAACTCAGGTTATATTCTTAGGCAACAGTACGGGCATGGATGGGAAAGAAGGAAAAATAATATTTAACTTTAAACGCACATTGCAGCTTTGAATTGCAGCATGTTGCAAAATGTATTTAGTCAGCTGTGAAATTCTAAGGAACAGGAAGTTTTATTGTTTTGATACCTTCAGTACCCTTATAATCGCACAGTTAGCTTTTGAGCAAGACAATGTCAGATGTGGGTTATGGCACTTTTAGATTATTCAAAATTATTTAGTACTCCGTTCATTTAGAAAGACATTCTTTACTGATAGATATACAGTTACAGCTAATATGGAAAGAATGTTCATCAAAAACAATTACATCAATCCTTTTCTCAATATTTTAAATGTTCCCCAAATCACCATCCATCCATCCATCCATCCATCCATCCATCCATCCATCCATCCATCCATCCATCCATCCATCCATCCATCCATCCATCCATCCAGC
>NW_015150940.1:581300-582324 GCF_000732505.1 Cyprinodon variegatus | reverse complement strand
CCTCGGCTTGGGATCCAGACAAGGACTTTCTTATTGTAAGGCAACAGTACCACATACTGCACCACCATACAGGCTACATACACCATGCAATATTTGTAATTTTAAAAACACAATTACACACCTTGAGCTATTTTGATTGCCATGTGGCTGTATCCGAGAAAATAGTAAAGTGGGTATTCCTCATGGTAATACTGTCTCCTTAACTCATACTCCATGCAAAGACCAACTCCATAGATGTTGCACTCATAACACATTCTGGACGTAGGATGCCAGGTGTTTGGTTTCAGTACCTGTTAGAGAAAAATATTAATTACAACAAACTGAATCTGCTTCTATTAATATGCATCTTATTATTACAAAAGCACTGAATAATATCTGCTGTGACTTATGTTTTACATCATCACTGGGGTCAGTAGATGGAGACATTATTGGGGTGATTTTAGGAGAATCTGGCTCTTCAATGTTTCTTGACACTGCATACACATCTGATCTGTGTGAAACAAACATAAAGATGCAGCACAAAAATCCAACACATCAAAGATGGATGCAGGATATGCAGAAGACATTTAAATGGTAAGGAACCAAAAAAAGAATGATGGAATTTTTCAATTCCATCATGATCAATGTGGAAAATATAGTCATATCTTCCTTGAATTATTAAATTCAGTCAGTACCCTAATCAATATTTAATAATTACCTCATTGAGAAAAGTTTAATTTCCTCCTTGCTACGAGGAAAGTCAAGCTCGAACTTCTTTTCCGGTACATTTATCTTGGTGGATAACTTCCATGGAACAGCAATTGGTGTCTTAATCTTTAACTCTGAACCACTCTGGAAGAGTTTTGTGTTAACCCCATAGAAAACCCAGTAGTCCTTGGTAACACTAGAACAGAACAATGCACATGATTAAGCTATTAATTCTTAAGTAGTAATAATGTAGTACTAATGTAGTGCATAGAACAGACAGACTATCTATCTAGATCTAGATAGATAGATAGATAGATAGATAGATAGATAGATAGAT
>NW_015150940.1:556704-577639 GCF_000732505.1 Cyprinodon variegatus | reverse complement strand
ATAGATAGATAGATAGATAGATAGATAGATAGATAGATAGATAGATAGATAGATAGATAGATAGATAGATATAGACAAACAGGCAGACAGAATTGGATTTGATCATATGCTGCGATAAAATAATTTATATACAAAAGCTTTTAAAACTACCTATTATTAGGAGAAAAAACATAATTAATGTCCTTATAAAATATTGTGCTAAAAATAGAACCAGCGACACAATTACAAAAAACATTGTTTTCCTATCAATGATGTACTTATCAATTATTCTAACTTTAAGCATAATTACCCAGCAAATCCATCTGTTTCTAGTATAATTTCCGAATTCAACAGCTGTCCAAAGCTTTCAGTAGGTGGGGGATTAACTGCAACTTTAGCTAGAAAAATAAAAAATACATATTTTTGCAGTTATCTTTGTTAACATACAATGCACATTTGTTTAGTTAGAATTATTATACCATTAAAGTTGATTGCAGTTATGGAGTTGTAGTATTTGCTGATCTCCACCGGTAGACCCAGAGTTGTAGCTTGGAAGTAACGAGCCTCATAGGTCAAAAATGACCGAGTGTAGTCCCATGAGATACCTTTGTGTAAACTCTCCATCAGAGCTCTCAGAGGACTTGATTTCCATGTAGCAGCGCTAAAGGCCTGGAGGTGACAAAAAATTATTCCAAGCCTTGCTGACATCACTTTTTTTTTTTTTAAATAAGCAACAACAAATAAGGACAGACTCTTGATCTTACTGTGATTATATTCCGTAAGGTCTCTTTGCTCATGTCTGCGAAAAACCACTCTTGTCCAAAGATGCTAGAAAAAACTGACAGGACTGGTTTATCATTTTCAAGAGTCTCCCACTTTTGAAGCTGAAAATGGAAAAGTACACTGATTATCCTGTGTAAAAGAAAAACACAAACAAACACATCACATATCAGGTAGTTAAACAACACAGTTATGTTTGTTCAGTTTATTTCAGCATTGCAGGGACACAAAACTAGATGCATACCATGGTATTGGACTTTTTGTAAAGATGTTAATGAGATTAAAAAAAAAAGCATTTTGCAGTTAAAAATCATAATCTTGATTAGGTTGAATTAAATTCACTTGAAAAACAATCAGATCCAAAAAAAACTACTTTTTTCTTTCCCTACACTAGTCACCTATGGAGTCTGCTATTACCTTATCCAAAAGAAAATATTGTTGGATCAGTAAGAATGGATTGCTTGGAAAAACAACCAATCTAGTTGGTGAAACAAGTTTTGGTTAAATTAACCGATATATAAGGCAGAAACTGATCATGCCATTGGTTTTGGATCAACCAATTCAATTGGTCAACCAATAAAATAAAATCCCAAGTAACCGATAGTTTACTAATCTGACTTATTGAGTTCTTTATTGTAAAATGAAGTGGAGCTTAATTTAATGGCAAGAGAGCAGGAATGTAGACTTAGACACACTTTATTGTAATTTTGTTAACAAAGTGTTTACAAAACGAACTTTTGGTTCAGCCTATGTTTTTCAGCCATAATTTTGTTTATGTAAACACAATGCATTTTTTATACTTAAACTAAACTTAATTTTAAGTTAACTGAACCTAAGTTTTACCATATCATACCAAAGTGGTACGATGAAATTAGCAGCAAAGAGGTGGCTTCGCTTTGAAGGCTTTTCTCCAGGGTAAAAAGATTTTTTAAAGCACATAAATACCCATGACATTTTAAAGGCATTATATTACCATATACATTTGCTTATAGGTGACTTTGAAAGGCTTTAAAAAGTATGATACAGAGTAGGACCTTTAAAGCTGAAATTACTTGTAATTATTTTTACAAACGTATGTTGCACAGCTTCTCTACACCAGCTTAGTGTGTGTTTTGTAAGGATTTTCCCTGCATAGAGTATTACTCACCACACTGAAAATAGCCTTGAGATCATTTATACTAAAGTCTCCTTTAAATCCAGGAATGGCAGTTCCAAACAGGTCTTTTATTCCTTCTGCACTGATACCCAACTACATGACACAAAAGAAAGAGTATGTTTTTTTTTTCAACATGGGAGAAATATGCAACTGTAATGCACATGTGAGCAGTGATGTTGAACACCTCACCGCAAATAGATCCATAATTCTGCCAATGAAGTGCAGTTTTCCTTTGAACATTATCTCAGAGGGAATGATGTTGCTTGCATTTTTTAGCATAAAGTATTCGGACGATATCCCAGTTAGCCAATTATCTGGATGAAGAAATTATACATTTTCAGGCAAGGGTTATGAATTTTTTTGGTTCTTAACCAAAGTGCCATAAATCTTTTCCGACATACCATCAAACAAGTCTACAAGCTTTGCTTTGCTGTAGTAATAACTAAGACGCCCCAATCTGGGGGCAAGGATTCTTACAGCCAAACTGGAGGCAATTGAACTGTTGGCAAGATGAAAAAGCAAATTTTAGCTTAAAAATCTCAGTTGAATAAAGCTTTCCTATCTTAATTAACTCACAGGTGGTGATTGTCAGGAGTTGTGGAGCTAGCAAATCCTTGCAAGTAGGAGTATGCAAAGCTAGCAACCTGAAGATCTCTTTCTTCCAGAAGATGAGCTGTCACAGTGGACACAAGCGCCATTGAAGGTTTAGTGTTGAAAAGGATCCTGAAGGCCAGCATACGAACCTCAGATGGAACGTCCTTCTGCAGGAACAGGGCCATGGTGACATCTTGTACCTGAAAGCACAATTACTGTAAAATTAGGAAAGAAAATGTTTCCCCTCTACTTCTCTGTAAAAAAGTAATAACTCTCACTATATTGCATAAAATTGGAAATGTATGGATGTCATTGCTTTTATAAAGTCAAAGCTTTATTAAGATATTCTACCTTAAAGTTGTGCTTTGTTGTCCAGAGGGAAAAATATCTGTTAGGGTTATTACAGTTGTTTTTAATCTGTTATAATGTCTGTAGAGTAACACGCTTTGTAAAGCCTACATCTTTTACAGATTTAAACTTGAATGTATTCTATTAGGTTTTACTGTCATAGATTAACATATTGTTTTTCATAGGTGTAGACTGGACAGATAACTATATCCACATAATATATACTATATGAGATTTACTATATAACATTTTTTACAGAAAAATCTGAAAATGAATAGTGTACCTTTTTTACTTGTACACTGGGGTGGAAGGTAGAAATCAATCCTAACCTTGTGCAGCCTTAAAGTTTTTAGTTTTTTCCCCAACGTTCCTTAATGTTTAGCTCCTTTCATCTTCAGACCAGTACCCTGCTAAAGAAATGCAACCCCACAGCATAATACAGCCATGGGATTTTCCCTTCAACACTAAAGTGCTCAGGGAATGATGGAGTATTTGTTAATTCCTACATAAATATTTTCAAAAAAGATTATTTGTTGGTCTCCCACAACCTCGTTTGTCATGTTAATCAGAGTGAAGTGAACACTACCACTAATACTCTGTATTAGTGGTAATGTTAATTTAATTGCTTGGGCGAAATTGCAAACAAGTCTTTTTGCTGCTTTCTATCAAGACTGGCTTTTTGAGATGCAAAAGATAAAACTAAAAGTAGTCTGGTAGGAACAGATTTTACCAGCTTAGATCTCTTGAG
Source organism: Cyprinodon variegatus (assembly GCF_000732505.1). Classification (NCBI taxonomy): domain Eukaryota; kingdom Metazoa; phylum Chordata; class Actinopteri; order Cyprinodontiformes; family Cyprinodontidae; genus Cyprinodon; species Cyprinodon variegatus. Next base: position 574,034 of record NW_015150940.1, on the reverse strand, counting down.
AATAACTGAGTGAAATGGTTTGTCCCTTGTTAAATACTGTCATACCTGGTCTGTCAGTTTTTAAAATTCCATGTTATAGTAAGGCCGTGGTCTTCCATGTTCCATAACCAATCTTCTTTTTTTTTTTATATATATATATATGTAGTTTTGTCTCCAGTGAAAATAAAAGACTAAATCTAACAAAAAATGTCTTACAGCTTAGATTAAAAACAAAAGTTAAATTACACAGTAGACATTTGAACAATAAAAACTGTCTTCATTGCCTCTGCTGTGTTTTCACCCCAATCTTCTAAATGAATGGGAGGGTCTAAAGTTTACCAGAGTAATGAAAACGATCCTAAATCTAAAAATTATAGCTATTGGTTAAATATATTCTTTCCACAAAACAAAAAACAAAAATCTAAATTAAAGAAACGTGATTTTCAAAAACATCATAGCCACAAAAGGTAGGTTTGCAGGTTTCCATTATCAGAGGATGGCCATTAGATATTCAGACTTTAGGATATAGTCACATAGCATATCCTGGCTTTAAACACTATCCCTGCCCTGTTATGTCCATTGCACTTCTTAATGCTGTTTGTCCACTAATATGCTGTAATAAAGTTCTGAAGTCTTCACAAAAAAGCTGTATTTATATACAGATTCAACTACACATCAGTGATCTCCTTTTATTTATCAAGTAATTTCCTGAAGCAATAAGTTTCACTGAATTATAATTAGGTTTTTGATTATTTGGGGCTGAAAACATTTCAGATCTTTCAGCTTTTGATTGATACAATAAAATAGTAAACCACAAATACTTTATATATTTTCTTACAATGTGCCACTTCAGTTGGTATCCTGCCTAATTTTCCAATAAAGAACACCTTTTATATTGAATCATTAAACAAAAAAATATACAAACAAATTCTTATAGAATTGTGAATAGTTTTTTCTGTAAATTGAAACATTTAGATGAAGCAGTATGCCATGTAATGTTCTTACCTTGTGAGGGTCTCTAGTAGTGATGAGTCTCATAGCCTTCACAGCGGCACTCTGCACCCAAACAGGCAGATCCACAGGAGTGGCAGCCACTCCAGGAAGGTAACGTATGATGGTTTTCATACTCGCAGGGTGGCCTGCATTCCCCAGAGCTTTCAGAGCGACAACCATTTCTTCTTTGTTGTTACTCCTCAGAGCCTCTGTGGCAATCTCCAGCAGGGGCTAGTGTAAATTTAAAACATGTGTAAGGCTTAACAAATTTAGATTTACATCAGTTATTTTCAACTTTCAAAAATGAAAAATCTTTTTTTTCCAGATTTATATTACCTGAACAGCAGATACTGGACATGGTGTATAATATGCACAGTACTTGTTCACCAGAGAGCCATAGGAAAGGGCCACAGTGTGCCACAGATAGGTGTTAGATTTACTGAATGGCATCTTTAGGAAAACCTGAAAAGATTAAAAACAAAGAAATCTTTGTTTATATAATGCTTTCAAAATATTTGAGGTTGATTGATTGTTGAATGTCGAGTATCAAGATATTTGTCTTTATCTCACTCACTTTAGCCATCTCAACACGTTCAGGAGTGACTGCAAGATGTTGAAGAGCCATCAAGAGGGATTGCCAAGCTTCAATTGAAGTCAAATCCTTTATCTTAAACCTGTTCTCCAAGAAATTCAGCACTCTCTCATCTCCAACTTCGACAATAGAATCCAAAAACCACCGTCTGATGAGTAAAGTTAAAATAGTTGGAATCAGAATATATATACACTGTAAATTTTGCAATGTTAAAGTAACACTTTAAGAGTTTAATTTAACACCTGTCTGAGTGCATTTGGTCCCACTCTGAACTTGTGATAAATTAACTTTACATAGCGTATATCTTACTCCACTTGTTGCTGTAATAACTCTAAAATAGTCAACATACTTTGACATATTTAACACTGTGGAATTTACTGTGCAACATACGGAGTACCTTAAACATAAAAAAATTGGAAATTCTTTATATTTGTCCCTGCAATATTACAAAAACAAAGATACTGTTTGGAACTCCTTCATTCGGGAGTATAGAAATAGTCTCAACAATGCAAAAGGTTCCCTGGCGTTCAGAGGTGTTTGGTAACAAGTTATTGTGGCTGAATGTGCTTCACTCATCGTACTGCAGTTAGCTGAGCTGTGCACTTATCTCTATTGACTCGATTTTAGGGGGTGCTTTGTGTTTTGCTTTTTTCTTCGAATTTGAAATGCTAGGTGTCATTAAAAAAATTATCTACCTGGTGGGGGAGCTTTCTAGTGAACAACTGATTAGAAAGCCTTGGCTCCTGTGTGACAGACTATCTAAATTAGGGGACTGTACACTATAAAGGATGATTGGGCTTGAGTACAGTAACATGCCAACAAGGTGGCAAGAAAGAGCAAAGACTTGCTTATTCCTTACATAATACCCAGAATTCTGGGGTGTGGAATAGTCAGCAGTTATTCCATGAAAATGTTCATCTCATCTTTTAGGAAGTGCTCACCGGTGCTTGGGATTTTCTGCTAATTGCTTCCACATGTTTTCCAGTCCTTCATAAGGTATTACTCGCATGAGCTGGTACACCTTGAAAACATCCTCTGTAGTTGCACTGTCAATACTTTGACTATTAGCCACAGCCAATCGCTTTATCAATTCAATAGCCTGTTAAATAGAATAAACAGTATGTCGTTGTTGAGTTTACTATTCAAAGTTGCCAAAATTTTACTTCATTTTGTGTTAGCTAATGTGTAGAGCCGTAGTTATTACCTTTGGCACTGGGTTATCCAGATTCTGCATCATAACTGGAATATTGATGTCCACATCTTCAAATTTGTAAACAATATTGCCTTTGCTTTCCACTGGTCCATATGTTCTGGCTCTGGCCGTGTCATTCACACTAAGCAGCACCAAGTTCTTCCTGCCAAAGAAATTGTTTATTAAAGAAGGCTTCTATCACAGATAAAAGTTAAATTGTATTTATCCGCACTCACATTGCTTGCATCTTCAAACTACCACCCTTCACATTGAAAGGAGTGAAGTGCTGCTGCTCGAGCCCATGAGCTTTGGTAATGAGACCTCCCTCTGCTGTTGGTTTGACGGTGTAATTATATTTCATGGTTGAAACAATCGATTCTCCTCTCTATATTTAAAGAATTAAGAAAAATAATAAGAGGGAACACAGGCCAATTTGACTTACAAATGCAAAGAAGACTATTTTAAGAAAAAGATAAAAAACCTCTTTGGATAGTTTATCCACCACAGAAGATGACATTCCTCTGTACATTGCCGCCCTTTCCTTGCATTTAGTCACATCCACAACCTGAGTGATGATCCAATCCCCGGTTTCCTCATTTTCATCAATAGCGTAGTTACTATGACATTTACCATGGATTCCAGTCTGCACAAAAGTCACAATGTCTGACTTCTTTTACACTTATACTTTTCATTTGTGGAACAAAGTGCTTAATTACATTTTTGTTTACCTCTTCCAGTTCATAGATGTGCTCTGTAGTCTTCAGAGTAACTTGGAAAAAACTAAGTATACCTCTAATGATGTTGACAACAGCAGTAGAAACCTCAGCAGATGCACGAATGTCACCAATGTGTCCATTGGCATGCTCAAACATGAATGGTTTTGCAAGCTCAGCAGCAATACGTTTTGTAACTTTTGGGGTGGGATTGTAGCCTGCATTCTTGTCTGGAAAGCCATTAAGGTCAGCAAATGACAATTCTGAGACCTTGAAACCAAAAACACAAACAGAAAGATTTTTTATGCTCAAACTGAATGTGTTTTTCAAGGGAACAAAAAAAAAACTGTCAGCTTTGCCTGAAAAGAGCTTGCATACATTTTTATCTTGAAAGATGAGCATTTTAAGAAAACAAAAATGTAACAGTTGAAGCCTAGATTTGTCTGGATTTTCCCTAACCATCTAAGTGTTTTTATCCTTTCTAAAATGTTAACAATGAAACACAGACTGTATTGACTGTTGAAGCAAGCTCTGTTCCTCTGTTGTGTGACTAACTGTATGCTTACAAAAATGCATTCAAGATAAAGGCTAACTTTTAACTTTAACTTTTAACTTTTAATTTGAGTAATCAATGCAAACTGTATCTCTATCTATCTATCTATCTATCTATCTATCTATCTATCTATCTATCTATCTATCTATCTATCTATCTATCTATCTATCTATCTATCTATCTATCTATCTATCTATCTATCTATCTATCTATCTATCTACATTACATTTCAAGTAACAGTTTTTTAGAGCATAGCTGTATTTTTGGACTTATTCATTATTAATACTATGTTTGAGTTGTACTCTATACCAACTGTAGATGAAATATGTTATTTTCAAGAATTATTATGGATTCTGCAAGATCATGTCATTGATGAGAACTACAAGTAGAATTTAAACACAATGCCATTGACTCATTCCTTAAAGTAGAATTGATTGGGACTCTACTTCTTTCTACTGAAAAAAAGGAATAAATACAAAATAAATTTTGTTAAAATTAGATTAAAATCAGCCAAAAATTACACTAAAACCTTGCCTTAAAAAAAAATCTCCTATATGAACTGGTCCTATTGTATTTTAGAATGTTTATAGGAACTTGATTAGAATTTTGCCTAATTGTGCCTAATAATAATGCCATATACATTGTGGGATTTAGACCAGGGAGGGCAAATTATATTTTAAGTTAAAAAAAGAAGAACAAAAACAAAAACTTCAACATCCCCATAGAGATGCATTATCCTTGCACAGTTAATTAGCAACTATTAGTTGATCAGTTAACAGCTTTTTGTATAGCCGTGTCATTAAGAAAATCCACTGGATTGTTTTTAAATGTATTTTGAATTGAAAAAGCTTCTTGGATGGGTAGATTGTTTTTAATTTTCTTTTTTTTGGCATGAATATGACCTGGATGGCTGAGAATCTTTCCCAGCATAATGTGTCATTAAGATATAAAGAGATATAAAAAATAGCTGCTGTAAACATTATGCCAACTGACTATGTCTTCCTTTAGTTCAGTGTATAGTTGTGCTCTAGCTTGCTTTAAAGATTGATTAATAACTGCAACATTAAGTCTCATCTGTACATTGCTTTGGACATATATAAAATGGTTAAACAATGGATTCCAACCTCTAAAGAAAAGCAACGCTTAACTCTTTAAAACCAAGTTTATCATATTTGATACCTCTGCATTATCAGTGGGATACTTTTATTCTTCTTTGACACAGACACATGTAGGGAACAGAAGATCTATAAAACATAACATAGAACTCCCTAAAGTATCACAAATTATTCAAATGAACTACCTAATAAAAGTTATACAAAATTCTTTTTTTTCTTTCATTTTTGTCAGAAAGTTCAATGACACCTTTAATCTGTAATAATTGGAATAGGAAAAATAATTTCATGGTTCGGAGTTAAAACTGTAGAAATGTCAATTGAGCTGTTCCAAAATTAATAAAACAAACCTTTAAATAATACAAATGACAAAAATGCATTCATCTTCCATCATTCGTATGTCCGTTTCTAGCAGGACCATTTCCAACTTTATGTTCTGTCTCTCTTACCTGTAGAAGGAACATTTGTTCAGAAACACCGGTGATTGTGGCCTTGCACTTTATTCGCAACCCAGATTCTGCCAGGTTTGGTTTGCCAAGTCCAAACTTAACCTCTCCTTCATATCTGTACTCATAGGCTTTCTTGGGATTCAGAGCAATATCTTGAAGAAGTATTCAATATTGAAATTAGCATTCTTTGTAAAAGAAAAAAACATTTTCTTTACTAATTAACTAGAATACAATTTGATAAGAAAAGACTCACCATATCGTAGGTTTTGACTTGCTTGAAGGTTAAAAGAAAATAGACAAATTTGAAACTTTTGCGAAGTAGTGTCAGAAATTCCTAATTTTACTTTTGTATGATGAATGCAGTCAAGGAGTATGAATACTGAACTAATAAGTTTATTTAACAGACTTTTCACAGTATGCAGAAGATTGCATTTAAATGGAATCATAACAAATGCAAGTATTTAATCACATATTTAAAATAATGGCTATAAATCAAGGTGTCTGGTACATATTACAATGGATTAAACTTCTTAAGCATTTCCTTACTCCATGTTTCACAGATATGATGTTAAGCTTTCAATCTTTTTCTTAAAGGGTCATTTACAATAAAAGTAGGTGAATAAAGAATTGCTAATAACAGAGCTTTGACAGCTACACATAAACACTCCAAAATATATACAGTTTTCTGAGTAGTAAAAAAGTTAGAATTAATGAATAAAAACCTACCAGTTAAAGCCACAAGCCAACAAAAGAGTAAGCCCCGCATGATGAAAGAGGAGTGGAGACAGTTGTATTTTGGCTCTTTAAATAAGTACTGGGATTTCATTTCTCTTTTAACCTTGATAGCAGATCACATGGATAGATAACTGCCTTGGTCAGGGTAAACATTTGCTTTGCTTGTGGTAAGTCACATCAACCTGTGACATTGTCAGAGTGACATGATCAACAGGTGAACAAGTTTGAGCACTGCTTTCATATAAGCCAATAGCTATTAGAAATTAAACTTATTAAGTAAACTGCACATTAGTAAAATAAATGAAACAGTAGCTGCTGTGGACAAAAGGTTTCCAAACCTAAACTTACTTAGTAAAACAGTTTTCAAAAGGCAAAGGACAAAGGCTACCTACACATGATTTGCCTTGGTTACTGTGAGACAAGCACTCCTTATATAATATATTGTTTAAAAAAACTGACTCAACATTATTCTACAGTGGAAATCTGGGTTAGGTTAATGCTCAAATCACATCTGATGCAGTAGTTGCATATAGAAAATAAAAATATGCTTTTCCCCTTACTCTTAAACAGAATTTTTTTCTATATGTACTTGCAAGTCAAGAAATTCTCTGTTTTTCTAATGCAGGCTCTGAAAACTTTGCCCTGGCATCAAAGAGCACCAAAAAAAAAAAAAAAAAATGCTCCTCCTGAAAATACATATTCAGGGTGATGAAAGCCAGCTGCAATCACCTTAGATGTTCAATCTTGCTGTCTTTTATACAATGTTTTTTTTTTCTTAATATATAAATTAGCTCTTATTTTTCTTCTTTAATCATACTGAGGGAATCGTCTGGGTTATTTGACCCTTTTTTTGTTTTGCAGAATTTGAAGTCAATTTTTTTTCTTGAATTTCATTGTAAGAGCATGCTGTAGAGAGCAATGGTAGTAAAGTCTTGTGATTCCTGTAGACTGAATTGCAGGATTGGAGGATATAAATGTTACTGAATAGACTGACTGAGAAGTTAATTTTACCAATAGGATTAACCTAAATGTATTTAATATTTTCATTAACTTTACTACAACCCATCAAAGCATCTGTATTTACTTTATTTAATCACTATGATAAGATGCATTCGTATCTGCAAGTTCCATACCTTACTCAGATTCGGATTATTCTGTAACAGTGAATAAGCAACAATTTACTTGACTTCAAAATGTATTTATCTCTGTCCAATGTTGCCAGTTTACCTTTTAGTTTTTCTAGTGAAAAATAACTGGCTAACACTCAGATAGCTTGCAGGCATGCCTAAAGTCGGCCTCCGGGTACTGATGTCCTGCAGGTTTTAGAGGTTTCTCTGTTTCATCACAGCTGATTGTGATGATTGCAGAAGCATGTTAATGAGCTATCAATGGAAATCAGCTGCGGTGAGATAGGGAAACTAGGCATGACTGGGATCAATCAAACAATAATTGGTTTGACTATATTCTTTATGTAAAGGGGACATGTAAAATCCTAAAATCCTTTTTAGTTTAAAATACATTTCTTTGTGTACATTTCATTGTGTACACTTTGTCTGTAAATGTCCAATATCATTTAGTTTAATTTTTCATCATAGTATTTGAATCTGCCCTTTATTTCTCTTGCAGGGTTTTTGTAGTCCAAAATGAAGGATGCAAAAGCAACAAAAAATGAAGGATACCAAAGCAACAAGCAGATCCATCCATCTGTCCGTCCGTCCGTCCATCCGTCCGTCCGTCCGTCCGTCCAACCATCCATCCATCCATCCATCCATCCATCCATCCATCCATCCATCCATCCATCCATCCATCCATCCATCCATCAATCCATCCATCCTTCCATCCATCCATCCATCCATCCATCAATCCATCCATCCATCCATCCATCCATCCATCCATCCATCCATCCATCCATCCATCCATCCATCCATCCATCCATTTTCTTCCGCTTATCCGGGGTCGGGTTGCGGGGGTAGCAGCTTCAGTTGGGAAACCCAGACGTCCCTCTCCCCAGCCACTTGGGCCAGGTCCTCCAGGGGGAATCCCAAGGCGTTCCCAGGCCAGCCGAAAAACATAGTCCCTCCAGTGTGTCCTGGGTCTCCCCCTGGGCGTCCTCCCGGTGGTACGTGCTTGGAACACCTCACCAGGGAGACGTACAGGAGGCATCATAATCAGATGCCAAAGCCACCTCAACTGGCTCCTCTCGATGTGGAGGAGCAGCGGCTCTACTCTGAGTCATCCCCGGATGACTGAGCTCCTCACCCTATGTCTAAGGGAGAGCCCAGACACACTACGGAGAAAACTCATTTCAGCTGCTTGTATCTGGAATCTCATTCTTTCGGTCATGACCCAAAGCTCATGACCATAGATGAGGGTAGGAACGTAGATCGAACTGGTAAATCGAGAGCTTTGCTTTTTGGCTCAGCTCTCTCTTCACCACAACAGAACGGTACAGGGCCTGCTTCACAGCAGACGCCACACCAATCCACCTATCGATCTCCCGCTCCATCTTCCCCTCATTCGTGAACAAGAAGTAAGTATCTTGGCAACAAGCAAATTAAACTTGAAAACCCTAACCCTTACCCAAGTGGAAAAAAATAAGAGGCACAATTAAAACACTGACAGGTAAAAATACAAAAATGTAAATTACAATATTTGTAGCTGTGTAATTTTATCACATTATGAATATATTTAATAACTTGTAGTTAAGTTATTAAATATCTTAACCATAAGTTATTATAGTTTGGCTGCTCAGTTTTGCAGTAGGTAGCACTACAGCCTTACAGCAGGACGGTTCCAGGTTCAATTCTACTGTAGGTCCAGGGTCCTTCTGCATGGAGTTTGCATGTTCTCCCTGAGCATGCGTGGGTTCTCTCTGGGTACTCCAGCTCCCTCCCTCAGTCAAAAAAAAAATGACTGTTAGGTTAATAGTCTTCTCTAAATTCTCCTTAGGTGTGCGTGTGAATGGTTGTTTTTTTTCTGTTTGTCTATGTGTTGCCCTGCAATGGACTAGCAACCTGGCCAGGGTGTACCCTGCCTCTCGCCCGTAGACAGTGGAGATAGACACCAGCACCCCTCGTGACCCCTGCAGGGATGTAGTGTGACAGAAAATGGATGGATAGTTAAGTAATAGGCCATTCGAACTAAGGATAAAACCAAATAATGATTAGTTAAATGATTAAATCTGCTATTTGCTTACTCACCAGTGTTCTTAGTCTTTTACATAAGGTTGGACCCCTGGACCAATGTCCAATCTTATGTAAAAGACATAAGATGGATTTGGACAGCCCGTTTTGTTGCCTTAAAATCCAGTTGCCTTCAAAAATGTATTTATCGAGGCTATGACTATCAGCAAAGTTATTTATCACCAACCAAAGAGATTGTGTCAGTTCATTCAAATGAAAACCAAAGGAGGGTGTATCCGGCCTGGGTAATAAATCTATCATTGCTTAAAATAACCACAAAAGACAACAGATTAAAATACAATTGTGCCTTTATTAGCAAATATTAGCTATCACATATATTATCACAGGGCTGCCAACCTTTCACCAAACCTTGAGTGAGATTTTTAAATAGTCTGGACAGGCAACGCTTATCAGGGTTCAAGTGCTAGATTGCTTAAAATCTTAAATAATTTACAAAGAGAATTATCTTAGTCCAGATGAGATAAGATAAAATTTAAAATGACATACGTACCTCATAATAACTTCTCAGAAATCCTGGTCTTTTTTATATATATCTGGCGCAGCTGCTGTCAGTGCAGTGAATATGTGGGCTGGTGAAAAAATACAGACTGGATGTGAACATGCCATGTCTTCCTGTTTTAGCACTAAGGTTGTATTAAAAACGAAGACTGGGTTTTGATAAGCATACTATTTTTATATATAAATAAGTGGACAGGAGTTAGTTTTATTGTCTGTTATTTTTTAGCGTAAAAAATTGGGGATATGGAGCGATAGCATGTGAAGACACTGAGATGCGGGAGTCTCACTCACAATGGGTGGGAGTTGACAGCCCTGTAATCATATCTAAAAACTAGTGTTGAGCCGATGCCATTTTTTGGCCCAGATACCGATACACGATACCTGGCTGTGCAGTATCGGCCATACCGATACCATCTGTTTGAAATGGATGTGTGTTTGTATATATAAATAACATGAAATAATATGCATACTACGTGGATGTAAAATAATTGCCATCATGGCTTTGTCAAGCTGCTGCCTACTTTTGTGAAGCAGGAAAAAGACTAATACAAAGTGAATCCAGTAGAACTTTTTATTGCCTACCTGGAATGGGTGACAAGGTAGTTGAATAAACTTTTGGCTCTCAAAATGGTATCCGTGCCCTACTTGTCGGTACTCGCCAATACAGATACCACCATTTTAGTGCAGTATCTGGGCCCCGTCTGATACTGGTATCGCTATTGGTGCAACACTACTAAAAACCAAGTAAAAACTAAAAACTACAGCAAATAAGCACAGGTAAATGAAAGAAAATATTAAAAAAGGGGAAGAGGGTTTTAAGAGTCCGTTCAGAGTCTCTGAGGAATGTTCAAGTTTTAAAGCTTAATATATTCAAGGTGTCCTTTGAAATATCACCAGATAAATTTGAATAACCCTCATGCAGTTACATTGAATGCTATCAAACAGGAGAGTTTCACCTGATTTTAAAATGAAAAATGAACAATGATTCAGGATTAAAATATAGGGAAGCTGTAAAGAATGGGTTAGCTCAACTGGAACAGGATATCTGGTTCTTGGGTGAGCCAGCTAGAACAAAAGGGTTTAGAATAGCATCCATTGGAGCTACTATCTACTGCTCTGTAGTTTCAACTCAAAATAGTGGACACGGCCAAACAATGATACCAATGTCCCTGCGTCCACAAGATGTAAAGATGCTCCAAGTGCCACCCCAACTATCCACCTGGCTCCACCACTGCAAGATCCCACTCCTGCTGTAAGAACTTGGCACTGCAGTGTAACTCATTACTGGTCGCAACATCAGTGGGGACACTCCTGACATCGCCACAAGTTATCAAACCGATTATAGCCCATCAGATTCGCTCGTTGTTTGTATCAAACTTATTCGAATCTCAAGGCTGACCAGGCCTTGGAAACAGACTGGTTTATGGACTGCATCACACTGGAACCACACGCTGCTCCCCCTCTTGTCCGTCAAGTCAACACACAGGAAAACCACCTTCCATTTAATCTCATTTGATTCTCAATTAAGGTGCTCTAGCTCGGGCAAGCCTAGTTAATTAGATTTTCAATTCATTTTATTGAGACCCTTGATTTTAAAGCTGATGATTTCATATGAAAAGGGTTCTGTAAGGGACACTGATTTCATGAAGTGTGTGTGAACGAAAGTGTGAATGGATGCAACTGGATTGTTTTATTTCATTGTTCTTTTCTTTCTCTCTTTTGTCGAGAAGTTAATGTACAAAAAGCTGAGCTACCAGCATTGTCAAGCTTTGGATTTCTCATTGTGGTCACGTGGTGTAGGGGTGGCCATTTTATGAGTTTTACAACCCATTGACCATTTCTCAAGTATGTATTCGCATTCTCTGAAAGTCTGTTCTTGAGAAAACCCACGGGAATAAATGTCGAACTAGCACATTTACTTGTGATGTCACCAAACGCACAGCTCGTCTTATTTCAAATTATTTGATTCATTAATAGTCTGTAGAGAGCAATAATAATAATAAATATACATTAATTAATACTAATGAAAAAGTATAAGTTCTTTGAAAATAAAGAAAGAAAGCGAACCCGATAACTGCTTTTGGCTCCTTAAAAACCAATAATCTTCATTGCACAAAAAGTGCAAGGAAGCTCTCCTATACCTTTGTATTCCAGAGGAGGTACTATGCATGTAGAACTAAAGACATTTTACCCAGATGTTGGTAACAATCCACGCAATCACTTCACTGTTGTAATGGTGTTTTTGTAGTGATGTGCAGTGCCACTTGCACTCCAAACATAATGTATATTATGGCATCCAAAGAGATCAGTTTTGTTCTCATCTGATCAGACTAAATCCTCACAGTATTTCACAGGCTTGTCTCAATGTTGTAAGCAAACCTTAAACAAGCTTCAACATGGTTTTACTTCAGCAATGGAGTCTTGTATGCTGAGTTTCGGACAGGCCATGGAAGATGAGGGCATTGTTTGTTTTCTTTGAAACAATTTTACCTGCTATTTGCAGGTCTTTCTGAAGCTCTTCACAAGTGGTCTGTCGTGATGGGTTTCAAATGTTTAGCCCACATGCAGAAACAACTCAGAGGCAGGGAAAAAGTTGAACAGTTTATTTTATGTGCTGAACTCAGAGAGACAAAACACAGGGCTTCTCAGCTTGGGGGAAATCCAGCGGTCATGTGAACCGGCAACTCTAGGGGGAGATCAGAGTGGTGAGTTCATTGTCCATGGGAAAACAGGCCAATGAAACAGACTCACTGTAATAGTTTGTGGTAGCTCCTTGGATCCTGTTTTTGGGGGAGGTTGTCCAGGTATGGAGATAACTTTGCTGGAGGGCGGACAGGCAGACTTATAGTGGTCCAGAGGAGCAGCGGAGCGGACTGTCACAAGCTTTCTTGAGGAGGACTGTGAACTGGTCAGGTTGAATGTTTCCCTTCTTTCTCAGTGAAAGAAATAGATTCCTTCCAAGGCTTGAAGAACCAGGCTTATCCAGTGGATCAGGTGATATCCTGATAATAAAAGGAGACAAAGGGTTAGGACTAGAGCACTCAAAGAGACGTAAACGTAAAGATAGACTCAGCTAAACTCAGAGAGGCTAGAGTACCCAATGCTGGCAAACACTCTGGCGAGGAGGTGGTGACAGTCCGCTGCCCATATACTCCTCTGATGGTAATGATCAAATGAGCCACAGGTGTGGGTGGTTGACAACAGGATAAGGCCCTCCAGGCAAACAGAGAAACAAGGGCACCATCTAGTGGATGGATGGAGACACTAAAAAAGAAAACAAAACAACCCCCACAAACTGGAACTCCAACATGGTCTTCCGCTCTTGGAAAACTCTTCTGATAATTATTTTCACTCCTCAGACAGAAATCTTGAGAGAAGCACCTGGTCATGGTCGGTTTATGGGGAAATGATGATCCTTCCACGTTCAGATTATGGTCTCAACATTGTTCACTGGAACATTCAGAAGTTTAGAAACACTTCTGAAACCAATGTCATCATTATGATTTGCAACAATAAGCTTGTAAAGGTGTTGAGAAAGTTCTTTACTTTTATCCATCATGAGATGTACATAGGCCATCATTTGGGAATGAACCCGGGGGGGGGGGGGGGGGTTATATTAATTTGAATTGACAAGGGGCAGGATTGCTTTCTAATTACTGAGAGAATTCGGTTGGTGTCTTGGCTTTCCATGCCTTTTTTGCATCTCCCTTTCTTCAGGTGTTTAAATCTTTTTCCTTTTGCCATTCTACATTATTACACATAACTTAATATCTGGACATCTACGGTTTTATTTTTTTTATGTGTGGATTGCATAGAATGTAACAAACATCTGGTGGAAATGTCATCTCGATTGCACATGTAGAAATACATTTAATGAGAAAAATTATGTCATGTTCAATTCTTATTTTACCCTTTGATTATGTTGGTAATGTTAAGGGTTAAGGTAAGGGTCTAGGTCAGGCCAAAGAAACGAACTGGAAATGAATGGAAAGTCCCAATAAGGATAGTTCGACATAATGTGTGTGTGTTTATGTGTTCAGTGTCCCTGTATTTGTTACATTGTGGGGCATGTTTTCTGGAAAAATATCATGTTGTAGAGATCAACTGCTCCTTGTCTGTGTCCATACATGTCACTTTGCTTGTGTGCTTGTGCATGTGTGGATTAGGGCGTTCACCAAAAAATAGACCTGTCGACCAGTCAACTTAATTAACCTGAGTCAGCATCTGGACAAACCAAAAATTGGCCACCCCCTAGCTGGGCAAAGCTTGCATCAGTTACGACTAGTGGAGTTTTCTCCAGGTGGGGCTATAAATTCAAAATAGCAAAAAAAACAATAAAACGTATAATAAGTTATCACACCAGTGTATTTATATGAATACTAACAACAAAGGGCAACAATATAAAATTTTTTTAAAACAAAAACATAATTTTTTGTACATAGATTTTCCCCTTCTGTCCTTGAGGGAAGGACATTTCTCAGTGACTCTATGGTGGAAGTCAGGGAGGGTTTAGTATAGGTTCTTCTCCATAGAGAGGATGGCCAGAGTTTTCATATGATCCTTGTGGAGACTTTCCATTGACATATTTATATTCATTTCTATGGCCTAACCCAGTCTAACTCAGCCCTAACCCTAACCATTACCAACAAATACTCAACCATATACAATATGTCATTTACATTCAAATAACACAATAGTTTTAAATCAAAGTACTTGTAAGTTTGTACAATTTAGCAAATTGTCCGCACCAGGTAACAAATACATAACCACACATCATACACACATATACACACTCACACACGACTGCAAGCATGATTTGTGCATTATGGTAATTAAATTTTTTTTTTTGTTTTTTTTTTGTATTTGTTTTTTTCCCACAAACATACAGATGATCATAACAAACACAAAAGGCAATGAATTTGTGGTTCCAAAGCAAGACTTTATGATTCTCTCAAGAGTTTCTCATCATGTCCAGTAGATGGTGGTCTTGGCCTATGAAATCAGCACAATATGTATTGAAGGATTTTTTTTTTTTTTTTGCTTCTATAAAATAAACGCCATGAGAATGAATGAAGTGAACAAAAGAGTGTTGCAGCCAAATCGGTTCACATTTTTACTGTAATTTGATAGTTTTGATAGCAAAGAATAAAACTAATCTTTCCAAAAATAATGGTGATGACTGAAAACATCTTACAGTAAATAAAAAAAGAACAGAAATTGTTTTTTTGTTGAAGGAATTGATAATCTTGCAAGGCTTTTACTGAACAATGACACTGAAGTGAACAAAAATAAAGATGCTAAAATAATAATTCATTGAACTTTTACTGATCTCACATTGGAGAAATTTACCTTTGCATTTAACCCATCCCCTTGGGGAGCAGTGGGCTGCCATCGTGGGGCGCCCAGGGAGCAGTGTGGGGTTAAGGGTGTTTCTCAGAAACCCAGATTGGCAGTTTGTGGGAATGGGGCTCAATATCAGAACTTCGGGATTCCACGCTATATGCCCTAACCACTAGGTTGCCACTCCCCATGTTGGATATATTTAATTTGAGTGTTTCAATACAGAAAAAAATTGTTTTCAAATATGCAAATGCTACATTTATCAGACATCTGTAATATCCTCACACTGACATTTACAAAAAATATATAGAAGAATCATTACAAGATATTAGATGTACTGTCAATTATTATTATGGAAATTCAGATTCACAATTAGCTAAAAGGTTTCATCTTAGCCATTCAAAACAGCAGGGTACGTTTTTGAAAAGCCTGTAGTACTCCTCCTGAATCTGAAAGGAAAACAGAAAAGGGAAAGATTCAAGTCAATAAAACTAATTAGAAATATCTTCTCAAGCTGCCTACCTGGTTTCTTATCTCAAATTTTATTGATAACAATTAAGGTGGTGGCAAGGAGGCCATCCAACCTAAGACACTGGTGCTCATTATCAGTAACTTTTAAGAAGGGTCAGATGCACTGATCTCAAAAATAACTGGAAATAAGTCATGTGGAAAAAGATTTTTCCACATGAAATTTTTTTTTTTTTTTCAATGGAAAAAAGGTGATTAACATGAATGCCAAATCTGAGTTTGTCAATAAAAGTTAGACATTTGCTTTGAACATGTTACGAAGGTAACCAGAACATTATACAATTATATTACAAATATGTAAAATATCAGTGGAAAGGAGGGAGTCAGTTTCAAGATGTTACCTTTCTGGACAACACACAAAGGAAGATGAAGATAAACATTCCTTGGAAAGCGTTGGTTATCGTAAAAAGATAAGCTGTCAGAGTAGTTTCATGGAGAATGTATAGAACTCCAAAGGTCCAGGTGGCACCAAGCACAAACAGCAGAGCCATAGCACCACGGGCGCAGGACCTAAGGGGGACATTACTGGGTTAACTAACCTGAGCCAGTGCTGAGAAATAGAGATGATACATCAGCAGGGCAACATTTTTAGACAATTTTAGCAGGTTTTTTTTCTTGTATTGGAATCAGCTGATATGTGTCTGCATATGTGTATTGGCAGCACATATCAGGGATTGGTTGGACTGATGTCATAATGTTCAGTATTGTCATCGGGCTAAAAAAAAACGGCGTTGGTTGATCTCTGCTGCAAACTTTGAAATGAAAAAATAACTTTGAATTGTACAAAGAATCTTCTAGTAATGCAACATCATTAACAGCGTGGTGTATACTTTTAATCCATTAGATAAGGACTCTGATATAGTTTTTTCTTGTTGTTTTTGATCTACTTTAGAAAAGCATAGGTAATCCTACCTGATATTTTCATAGTGGCTTATTTCAGGCTTTTTCACAGAGGTGTGCCGGTAGACCTTGTAGATAATTACCCCAAAGGCCAAGAGATTAACCTTTAATTTGAAACCAAACAAGACAAAGACAACAAACATGAAAAAGTCTGATGAATATTCATCATATAAACAACTTCTGTTTCTGGAATTAATGTTTCAACATTTTCAGCTTATTGCTGAGACATCTGTTTTTACCAGAATGATCAAACATGCAGGACCAATGAAGCTCCAAACAAAATGATTTTCTGTGCTCAACCAACACCTGAAAAAGAAGGATGGAGAGAATTATATTTGTGTAATTGAAAGATAAAAATAAAAAATCATGATTTGTATTTTTTGGTTTATTTAATCTCAGGACAATAAATGTTGGTTGAAAACCACCTGCTTCTACATGCATAAACATTAGGCCTAACATTGACTATGACTATGACTCCCTCAGGCCATATGCTGTAAATATATATATATATATATATATATATATATATATATATATATATAT
>NW_015150940.1:544416-556204 GCF_000732505.1 Cyprinodon variegatus | reverse complement strand
AAAAGTTCAAAAATATGATTATCTTTTGTTGTCCTTACACTCTTTCTGTGCCATAGTACTTTGAGCCGAGTGTTGCTGAGATGGCCACCACGACTGCAGGGCTCCCATAGCCGAAGATGTAAAAGTTGCGGTGCAGAAAGCCTTTATTGTAGATGACGCCAACTACTATTAAATACAAATGAATGCCCTCAATGCACATCCAGGCAAAGGCTGCAAGAAAGAAGTAGTGAAGCATCCCTGCTATCACAGAGCAGAAAAGCTGCAAAGAATTAAGAAAGAAAAGAGACAGAGATATATTTTACAAATACCAAAAATTATTTGTAAAATATTCAATTAATTTAATATATGCATACATTAATGGAAGTAAAAAAAAAATGGAATAAGTTTACTAAATATCAGAGGGTTGTCAAACTCAATTTTCTGTTTTCTCTTCATGTGCCTTCACACCTTGTGTGAGGTCATGTTTATCCCCACGAGGAAGATGAACTCTGCCATGAAGAGGCTGCAGCACAGGTTCTTGTGTATGGTGGTTCTGGTGCTCTGGATCTCACTGAAGAACCAGAAGGTGAAGATGCACAAGGATAAACAGATAAGGGAGATGATCATCCCAAGCTGGGTGATCCGAGTCAGGATGGTATTGTGGGCCGCCAGCTGGGGAGCAAATAGAAAGGGAGGTGTTTCATTCACAGTTTCATGGTATACTGGACTTGTAAGTTGTTGTATTTTCTGCTTGGAATCACTTCATATAACATAGATGTAGGCAGAGGTTACCCCGATATGGTGGATGATAGAAATACTAGGCTTGTACTGGTCTAAAAATATTAAAAACATGCTGTGCTAAAATGTATGTTTGACTGACTTTCCTTAATTATTGTTTTAAGTTTGGTTCCCAACATATTTTTGCTGATTTGTTTTCATCCGCATTTAGAATTAGTTTTATAGTAATTATAAAACCCCCTCCCGGTCTATGACTCCACTGGGTACAGTAAAACTGTATTGCATTTTAAAAAACAGCAAGCTTCTATTTAAACTTCCTAGTGTTTTAATATTTCAGGCAACAAAAAGATGTTATGGTTTTGTAAAAATAATTTGCAGTGCATGCAAAACTTAATATAAGTATGAATAATTAACTTAAACTAATCTAAAAAACAAAATCTTCAGAAAATAATTTAAATAAAATTGAGCGCATCTTAAAAAATTATGCCAATAAATTACATTTTGAAAGTTATATTTCCTGACTTTATAAAGGACAGTGAAAACATGCGCAGTAATGTAAAGAATATTTAAACAAAAACATGTATATTTGTTTCAGTGTTAAATGCACCGCTTTAAAAACACCGGCCCTCCTGACCAGAAGAATTAGACTTTGATACGAAGTAAAGGAGCAGAACCTTCAGCGTTGTATTTGAGAGCAAAATTACTCACATTAGCTCTTCCAGATGACATGAGAATTGCAAAGTGTGTGAGGTGATTGCAGGAACAGTTGGTTGCATTGCTGCTGATGTGGAGCGTCTTGCAGCCTTTGGTGGACCAGTGACCCTGCAGAGTGTCCACCTCATACTCCCAGAAAGCACACTTCGTCACGTCCACTTTAGTGTCTATGGGCTTCAGGGACAGGAGAAAAGCAGAGTTGGTGTTAAAAAGTTTATTTATTAGTTATGGCACTGCAGTACTTCATGTAACAAAACACTGAACAGGGATCATAAATGCAGCTTAACAATTAACTTGATTCAGGTGACTCAGTGTTATCACAAAGCACCATTTTAGTTTAAAAAAGTAATTTCAATTTACAAGTTATTGAGGTGTTTATTTTAATTTATATTCCTTTTTTTCAACTAATATCCTATGTTAAAATGTTAATGTGTACAAATTTAGAACTCTTAAATATCGAAAATGGTAGATGTGTGGAAGATTACAAATACTTTCACTCTGAATGTCACTGGAATTATTTATTGTTCATCTTTAAAGGCAATTTAAATGTAATTTTCTCCCCTCAACATAAATCAACACCACCTTTGTTAGATTTAAACCTCCAGGGGACCACAAAAATAATGGTATCACTTTTTCGCACATTTAATTATCTAAAAAAAAAAAAAAAAAAAATAGCATAACATTAACTTTTATGGTAATTCATCTTATTATACTCTGTTTCCCCCCCCCTATCTTTTAATGTTTTTAAAGAAATATTGATTTAGATGTAAAGGTAAGATGAAATTTGATTTTAAGTGTAAATCAGAGGCTGGAGTTTTGCCAGTTCTTGACTGGGGGATGAGAAACCTAACCTAGAAATGCAAATGATACCAATGGCAAATAATATTATGTGAAAAAATAAATATAAATACATAAATGTGGCTTATATTTAGCTATAATTAAGACAAACATTTCATGTAAACTTAGCAGGTAGTAAGAACAGCTCCTTTAGTGAAGGACTGCATATATGTGGATGCACTGTAAATACTGTATATACTCCATGCATCTTTTTTTCCTTGTGGCACCTTCTTCCTTTGGACTATTTGGGCTGATGTAACGAGTAAATTTCTCCACTTTGAGATCAACAAAGTCAATCAATGAAAACAGGTGTACCGACTTGTTAAGTCACATGTAAAATTAGCGGCATTTCAATCATAAAGAACCATGTCCACTCTGAACGGAAGGAAATCGGAAAAACTCTGTTGTAACTTAGTTTTGTGTGGGTCTCTTGCTGTTTGCGATATATTGTTAATCATTTACATTTGTCAATCATTTGTTGTTGTTTTTTTCTTCCTTTGTTTGTCTCTTTATTTCCTCTCTTTGTTCTTTCCTTTGATCTCCTTTGTAGCCCTTTTAGATTTTGTTTGCAGAGGTGATGCGTTTTTTTTTGTTGCCGTTTGTTGTTGTTTTGCTGTATATTTCTGTAGCTGCTTGATAGATATTTTTGTAAATGTGTAAAATTTATTTAAAGTATCTCTGTCAACTTTTTTTAATTTTGTTTCTTTGCTTCCCATGTCTCTTGATTTATTTACTTTTTAAATTTAAAGATACAGCACTTTAAACTTTATTGATGTAACTTGTAAAACTATCTTTTCTGTTTTTTTGTCTTCTTTTTTGGTCTTATTGTTTCTATTTCTTTGTGTTTTTCCGCACATTTTTGTCATTTCTTTCCATTACTATGTTTCAGACTTTTCTACTCTGATTATTTCATTACTTTCTTAGTGTTATTTTCACATTAATACAGAAAAAAGGCTTCGACTGACCAAGACGGAGACACCTTAGACGTTTTTAGTGGTTTAATCAGAATTTGATGATTCATATGATCTTCAAAGAGTTTGTATCCAAACCCCTAAAGAATAACATAAACCTGCATGTCAACAGTTTTAGGAAAAGAGATTCCTCTGTGGTATGCTCTTAAGCACAAGTAGATTCCTCTGGAGTACATTTTAAAAGGACAGCAACATATGAGAGGGCGGAAATAACAATGCAACTAGCATCAGCACTCTGCTCATTCTTTACCTCATTGTGCCTCAGAGTGAAGGTGACATGGTCAAGTTGGTAAACGTCAGCAGGTTTGATGGCTGCTGCCATGACTTGGGAGTTGACAGTGATTTCCCCTGTTCCAGCATAGCGTGAGTAATCCGTGACACCTGGGTCGCTGCTCGGCTTCAGGATGACACTGATGCTGTCATATCGCACAAACACCACTGACACACTTACTGGTGGACAAAACAAGTGGAACAAAGAGGAGAGGGAGTGAAACTTATGTGCTGCTGATCAAACTTTTACCAAGGAAGTCTGTCAGCTCATAAAGTTTTATATTAGAAATTTGTCTTAGAGGACATCAGGGGGCTGAGAGCTCTTTGAGATATAGAAATTATAAGGCCAACTTTTCAACTTTTTTAAAATCCTTTAAACTCTTTCTTCAGAACAATATTTTCAAAGTTTTGGTCTATTTTCACATGTAGCTGATTTTCAAGAGTGTAATAAAAAACATTTTTATACCATAACAGATTATTCATGGGTGAAAATGTCTGTTCAGACTAACCTGGGATTATTGGAAAAGATAATTCCCCAGCTTGGTAAATCATAAAAAAACTGTAATAGAGCCTTTTTATGTTTATTTCACTGGCTTTACCCATGGGTTATTATTATCATATATCATGCAGTTGTTCCAGCTTTTGTTACAGCTGTCCAACTTGCAGTGTTTGATTTTGTTGTAGAGCTTAAAGGTACCCTTGAAAAAAGGTGCCTTGGCTCTTTTGATCTGCATATCAGTAAATCATTGCTTATCAATGTCGCTCCACTGTTAAGGCGCGTTCAGTTGTCAATATGAGTTAAAAAAAACTAGAAGTTAAGTCTATTTATCACTTATCAATCTAAAAATTGCTGCAAAGAAATTTCAACGTCATGGGACTGAAGCAGCGAACACAGTGTCATAAAGCAGTTAACATCCATTAAGTAAGGCTGACAAAAGAAAAGAAGAAAAATTATGTAAAGGAGCAAATGCTTTTTCATGACAGAGCATCAGATTGATCATCTTTACCACTTCTTTTCTCCTCTGGTTTTAATTTTGGAGTTAGGTTTATGTGGTCCCCTCCCATTGAAACAGAAAGCTTAGTCTTCTTTTGAGCAGAATTAAATGTGAAGAGCCTTAGTTCTGTTGAGGAAAAAAAAAGAGCAATATTATGAAATATTCAACAATTAGAGAATTTAATGTAAAAGAGAATTTAGAGACTCTCTGTAAACACATTTTCCTTACCCATTTCAGATGCCGTGATTTGAAGCTCAGTTGGAGATTTGTGGTTGTTGCCCAATGATAGAGCACTTTCTTCAACAACATGTAGCAGCTTGGTGATGGTATGCCCTCGCTGCTCTTCTCTCATTCTGTTCCAAGCTCCCAGTTCGTCCTTCTCCAACAGATTGTTTGCTGCACTGACTAATTTCTGTTTGACAGGAAATTTTATGATCAGTATTGATATCTAGATGTGATGTTGATCTCTACAGCAAAGACATTTTTTTATACGTTTTATTTATACACAGCTATTAAGATAAGATATAAAACCGGTTTACAGAGCTGTGTCCTGCTGATAGTTCAGTTTATACTGTACAGTGCCTAACATAGATACTCCTAAGATTTTCCAAAATGTAAAAATTTTCATGTTAGTAACACCAATATCAAATTATGTTGTTGTAAATAAGAGCATAATAGTGAGGTCAAATTAAAATGATACAAGGATCTAAATCTAGAAAGTGTAGCATGGATTTTGATTCAACACCCCTCTTAACAGACCCGCCTTTTGGTAAAATTATCCGGTTTTGTAGATGGAGAGCATCTGTAAACATATTTTGGGGAAGTTTTGTAATTTGACTGTGCCATTTTAATGCATCAGCCCCAGACCCAGCACTTCCGCACTCTCAAATACAATATATTTTGTGTTTTTTTTTTTTTTTATATTTGTTGTATTTAGCTTAATCCTTTAAACATTAGCTCTGATCAACTGCAGAAAAAAAATGCATCACAACAGTATTATGCTGCGATCACCATCATTATGAGACTGGTGTGTTTGAGGTGATGTGCAATTTTAGTTCTTCTTAATACAGACCAATTGTGCAAAA
Organism: Cyprinodon variegatus; assembly: GCF_000732505.1. Classification (NCBI taxonomy): domain Eukaryota; kingdom Metazoa; phylum Chordata; class Actinopteri; order Cyprinodontiformes; family Cyprinodontidae; genus Cyprinodon; species Cyprinodon variegatus. Next base: position 550,615 of record NW_015150940.1, on the reverse strand, counting down.
AAATTGAAGCTTGGTCATTTGACCAGAGCACTTCCACATTTTCACTGTCCTTAGATTGGCTTCTGATAAACTACACATGGGACCGACAGGCTATTTACTAAGGTATTAAGTACTAAAGACAACTGGTTGCATTGAATTTTACTGAGGCATTTGAAAGGAAAGCAGCTGAAAACAAATGCAGAACTTTATAAAATTTTCTTCAGAAAAACAGAAAACCTGAAACCTAAAACCAATCACTCTATGGTGCTACAGCATTGTACATGATATGTGATTATTGTCAATTAAAGGTATGGTAGAGGGTGTTCTTTTTCTGGGTGGATCATAAAAATAAGTGGTCCTCCTAATTGTCACTCATTCTAATAGTATGTTTATGTACGGCCGTCCTATGTGCTCATCCCCATTTTCACTTACCAGAGGTGAGTCTGACAGTGGAAACGATTGCAAATCTGCTTTGGGAAAGTAAGCTTGTATGAGTGATGCAAAGAGCAACTTTTAAACAGAGCGTGCATGAGGAGAAATGGGCTCATGTATGCTCTTGCATGCGTGAATATCCTTCACTATGCCTTTAAGGCAACTTGTACTACTAAGCGTTCAAAAAATTAACAACAAAATGCATTGAGGTTTATTACTTTAAAATGAAAAGTATTATGACTACCTTTGCATGGCAACACAGATATCTCATTAAGACGAAGTAATATCAGAGAGCAAAGTTTTATAGAGGGCATGTCTTCATATAGCACCAGTCGTTTTCTTAAACCGCATGGCTGGTGTTTCGGCAAAGCTCCAACTCTTTACTAAAAAACAATAAAGGCAAAAAGCTTACAGAAAGAGTGGAGTTGACGACAGATGGTTTGACAGTGTAATCCTTTTCCACAGCAGCCAGTGTTGATGTGGATCGACTCAAGGCCTCAACATATGCGATCACTTCCACTGAGGTAAGTTCACCAGACGTCCTGTTGACAATTTCTCTCAATAGGCTTTGTGGCTCCTTGAGGTTGCTCATCTAAAGGAGGAAAGATTTACAATCAAACAACTGAATGATTTTAAACCAAAAAAATATACCAAAAGAGAGTTTAAATCTATTAATTTTCTGTGATTTTCAAAATGAAATGTGTAGGTTGCTCATATAAACATGAATTCCTGTTCAGTAAGCTAAAAGTGTCTTTGTGGATTTCTAGAGATGTAACATCAGTAAACTCTGATTTAAACTAAAAAGTTATTTTGATATACATTTTATCTATGGGATAGCAAGATGGGTTCTAGGACCAAGAAAAATTATAGTTTTTATAAAACGATATAATGTATTATATATAATAATAGCCACATGTAATAAAGTTCTCAGCTAAAGAGCCAAATGACTGTGTCTGCAGTATGTCTTAGTAATTATTATATCATATTTATTATATTATAGTTATATTCAAATTTATTCTGCATGCGGGCATTTATGTAAGTAAAGCTGAAATACAGGCTCAATTTAAAGATTCAATCTTATTTTACTTTTAAAGCAAAAAGAAAAAACTAATACAAAAAAACAAAACAACAAAACAAACTAAAAAAAAACTGCCAATTACCTATTTTCCACAATTCAACCTTATGTTTAAGTTGTTTGTTTGTTTCACAAAATATTATCATACTGACTGCAATTGCTGTTTTTTGTATTCGGTTTAATATTGTTATAAACGCATGTGGTGTTACTTCTCTGGCACGCAGGTGGGAAATGCAGGTCTTTCTTAGAGCACGGAGACTGATGGTTTAAAAATAGTTTTTTTTTTAAAAACACTGTAGCTTTAACCTGCTCTGTGTCCTGTTAGTGTTCATGTTCTCCAACAGGGGGCAGCTTTGGAATGTTTATTTTTACCATCCTTTTCCAGAGGGGCACTTACGGTTTCAAGTGTTCTGTTGACAGCCTGTGTCATGCATCCAATGTTGTCATGGCAATATTTTTGGGGATGTTCTAAAAAAAAAAGAAGTCTATGGTGTTAAATTAAGCAGCATATCAGGTCCTCAGTTTTATCATCAAGGCTTCCTAAAATGGCTCAAATTTTTACAATCCAGTGATGTGTTATAGAACAGTTTTAAGAAAATATTCAAAATGTATGGAAAAAAAATTTTGAAATGCTATAACAGACTACAAATATCTTTCTAAGTCCATATCAAAGGACCCCTGCTTTGTGCTTTAGTGCAGGCTCTTGATTCACATACCAACCTTCACATCTTACACCTTTCTCTGGATAAAAGAGCTTTTTGCCCAAAGTTGAGATGTAATCACGCTGACAGGAACAATAGAAAGATCCATTCGTATTATGGCAGAGTGAGTTTGGGCCACAGATCTGTTCTGACGTGCATTCATCGAAATCTAAAAGATGCAAATAAGAAGAGGGCTTCAATTAAATGATTAAACTTCAATATAAGCCACAGCTTTTCAAAAGCAAGTCTTTTGGATTTAATTTCATTTGTTTCTGTGGAACTTGAACCTCAGATTGCTAAACCTTTGCAAGTATCTTTTTAAGTAGAACCCTCCTGCATTTTTCCTTGACGTCTGGTTGGATGTCTGAAGGAATTCCTCAGTTTTCAGCTTTGTTAGGATGCAGTGATTTTTTTTCTCCCCATTTGGTACAAAATAAACAATCATAGAGGGTTTTCAGGCCAGCAGATGGGAAAGGAGTAACAAGAGGCTGAAGAGGAACAAAAAGGTACTCCACCATATTTATCCTCACCTCTTCAGTGAAAGAGAAAACAGTTCACACATTGATGCAGACCTCATGCTCTCACAGCTGTGCAGTAACTGCTTTAAAACACATTTGTCTTAGGTACTTGTACTGAGGTCTTAAAAAAGTGGGTTTAGCTGAAAATCCATATGTGTGTTTTGTTTAGTTTTTTAACATATTTACAGTCTTTCCCAGAGATTACCAATGCATCCAGTGCCATCGTTGGGCTGGAACTGTGTGGCTCCACTCGAAATGTATCCAGGGACGCATGTACAGTAGTAGCTGCCATCTGTGTTTGTGCATTCGGCCTTTTCCCCACAGATATTGGTCACATTCTGACATTCGTTGTCATCTGAGGTGAGGACACAGAAAAGAAAATGTAAAATTACAAAACAAATTGGAAGAGAAAAGAGGAAAACTCTTAATTAATTAATAGTACTACTTAAATTTACAGCATATTATCAGATGTACGCTCTGGACTTTTCCTTTAATTTTTGCAACTTTATGAACACAAATTAAAAGTATTGCATTTGGTTTTGTTTTCACAGACCAACACAAAGACACAATAAGAAAAACAAGCAGAGAAAAAGAAACATAAAAGAACCCCTTTAATCTGCTTCAAATAAAAAAAATAAAACAAATATGTATCCTACATAACAATGGAGGAGCTGTAGAGAGCCACTGCTTATGTGAGAGAATCTTTTTACAGGACAGAAATTGGTACAAGATATTCCATTTAAAGTTTTCCAAAAACTATGAAAGGATGAAGGAAAGTGCTCTGGTGAGATGAGACACACACACACGCACAAAAAAAAATTCTCCCCAATGTCAATTAATTTATGCGGTGTTAAACTAAAACTAATTCGAAGTATTAACATGAACACAGCATTTCCTTTTTCAGATGTGCTCATTTGTATAGTAGTATCATGCTGTGGGGAAGCTTTTCTTTAGCTGGGACAGAAAAGCTGTTCAGAATTGATAGGAGATTGATTGATCCTAGAATACACATGGAATTTGTGGAGTGAAAAGAAAAAAAAATCTAAAAGAGGCTGCAAAATAGTTTGAGCAGGACAATGACCATAACAAACAATACTAGCCGTAATGAAATCAGTTTCTAGTCATGTAAAGCTGTGTCATTTGAAGGATGTGAAGCAACCTTATTCATTCAATTACAAAATCCAGATAAAATAGAGATTGTGATATGAAAAATGGCAAAATGCTGAAAGGTTTTGACTACTTTTGTGAGGCACCATATACACAACAACCAAAAAACAAAAAAAAACAACCTGTAATCTTTTAATGATAAATGTTGTCAAAAATAGTGATAAACAGCTTTGTTTCCCACTGGACTCTTTAGGGTCTGTATATATTGAAGAACATATAGTATTATTTGTAGTATTCAACATAGCATCATACAAATAAATAGATAAAGAATCATACATTGTGAGTTCTTGATTATTTTTTATTTTTCTAGATTTTGTCTTTCACAGTGGACATGCACCTATGATAACAATTGCAGAACCCTCCATGGTTTCTAAATGGGAGAACTTGCAAAATACCACGGTGTTTATATACTTATTTTCCTTACTGCATGTGACATAGTATTTATTAGCTTCATATTGTAAACAGAAACAAATACAGGCAATATGCAGCCTTATCACACGTGTCTGTTTCCTATTAAAAATTTGTTCTTTATCAAAAGTATTCTTCGCACTTTTGCTGCTGAATAACTGTCAGCCCTATAAATAGGGGGAGGGACCCTACCCTCACTGATACTGAAAGGCTTATTATCCAGCCAATCCTTGGTGGCGTAATAAAAAGGAGCTTCTGATTAGGTCACGCTTAAGGCGTTCCCAATGTGTGACACTCACAGATGCTAATCAGAGAACAGGGGTTACGAAAGTAACCTAAAGTTGTTGTTTGTTTTTTTACACTAGGTTTGCACTTTGCTCTGCTGAAACATCTGAACCCCAGCTTTGCCTTTTCTTCATTAAACTCTTAAATTCTCTTAAAGGGCTTGGCTTCATGCAAATTGATTACCTATCAAAGTGTATCTGCTTTTTGTTGATTAAAAAAATGATAGTAATCCTTAGAGACTCACTGAGAGCAATGCTTTTTGAGGTTGTTTCTTGAGTCCAAAAATACCACATCAGACCTACAAAAGATTACCCTTTACAATTATTTAGCTATTTAGAATTTAAATAATAATTCAGAAACTAGTGACTCTTCAGTGAAACTTCAGTTAATCTTTTGTAATTATTGAGTACCCTGTGATAAATAGTTTCCACCTTTACTGTTGTAAAATCCCTAAGAATTTGAGAAAGCACAGATGTATTGACATCTCAGTGTTAGTTTTTAACAGAGCTTCTTCTGTATTTTAACTGTGGAACCTTAATTTTTACTCAGAAGTTCCGCTAAATTATTTTCAATAATTCTTATTTCTGTGTTTATAAAGCAGTATGGAGGGAAATGCCCTGAATGGATGGCTTTCTGCACTCTTTATACTGTAAAAAGTTATTTTTCAACCTTATTTTCAAACACATCAGCCTTCCCTCACTTTATTGTAAAATGACCTGTAGGAACCTTTGATTTGACAGGATATGATGAACACCCTGCTCTTCCAGTTTCCCGTACCTTTTGCCCAGAACATGTGCGGTAAAGGAAATCCTCTATACTAATAAAAGAGGTGACAAACACAATGAGATCACATGCTTAATCACTCACTCTGATGTTCTGTTTTATCTGTATTCGTATCTCTTTAAATTTTTAAAATTTTTTCATGGCTACCTCCCAGATTTCCGTATTTGTGAGGGATTTTACGAAATGCGCTAACATAGAAAATTGCATAATTATATTAAGTTTCATGAGAAAGATACCTGGTTTTTGAAGAGGAATATAAAAAGAAATCTGAAAATTTTGAATAAATTTTGAAACCTAAACTAATTTCTTTTAGGTTCAGTTATGCCCTATACTGATTGTTGTTCAGTTTAATGCATACATATTTAGGTTTTGTCAGCTGGAAAAGGGTACTTTTAAATTTATTCTCTGATTTTCAAAGTAAATTGATAAGAACTACGAACCTTATTGGCATCGCAACATTTTTAAGAAAAAAATTGGCTCTTACAGCTTGTAAACTCTGCACTGAAAAAAGTGAAAAGACTTTGTCATTCCTTCAAAGTGCATTTTTAAATTGGTTGAATGAAAAATCGTGGTTTCCGTTTTGAATTTGATATTTCCAGTTTGTTTCAAAGCAAACGACACTCCCCCTGGATAAAATTAAATAAAACAATTCAAAATAAATGATATTTTCACTTAGGTTTACTTAGGTTTCACTTTAGGTTTTCTTGTCATGTGACAGCGTGACATCACATAAAACCCCATTTTTCGACTTTGCAGTCAGCCATTAATGCTCCCTCGCATCGAAGTCTTCGATGAGCTCAGACACACTTTTGATGCGCTGCAGAAAGTCTTCATGGAGATTGAACCAAAGA
>NW_015150940.1:535254-542885 GCF_000732505.1 Cyprinodon variegatus | reverse complement strand
AAAATCTATTTCTAGTAAATCAAAATGTATAGTTTCAACCACATCAGAAAGTTAATTTGAGATAAAGTAATAAATTTAGGTGTAACAAATTACAGTAATTTTTTTAAATTCATCCAAAGTATCTTTTTTTTCAGTGTGCTGTGCTTTCAGTTAGGTCAGGAAACAGAGTAGACAAGGTTGTCAGTAATTCTAAACAGCTCAGAAACATAACAGGAAGAACAACATCAACTTAAAAGCTAACCCAGAGATTAATAGTTTACAAGCTGCATCATTGAAATGATTTTCCTCCAAATAGTGCTCAGTCTTCCAGACACGACATAAAACATCAAAAGTGCATTAAATAGCAGTGTTTTGAGATTTGACTTGAAAATATTATAGCCTCTCTGTGTTTACAAAATGTGAATCATTTGAAACAGCATAGTTATTTTAAAAAAAGGTAAAATGAACAGTAAAGCAAAAAAATAAAAAATAAAAAAATAAAACACACATTGTAAACAGATAACTGAAAAAATATCTAAGTTTTTTTTATCTCAGTTAAGATTACCATGTGTTTATATTTGTTAAATGCCAGCATAATTATTGATTTATCATCTTTCTGTTTTCTATTTTTTTTATTTTATGCAGTACCAGTTTACATACAGTGGGCATTCTGTACCTTTTAATAATTCATAAGTTAATTCATAACATTTCAGTTAAAGGTATAGAAGACTATATTTTATTTTCGGGGTTTATCATCTAAATAAGTGGTCCTCCTGATGGTCAATCATACTGGTGATATGTTTATGTAAGGTCGCTCTACATGCTTATCCATTAGGTATCTTTTTCTGCGCATGCACACTTTCAGGCGTATATATGTGGTCAGCTAGGGTTTCAGCCAGTCATTGAAGCTCACCTTTTTGACCGCAGTTCTTTAAAAATGGCAGAGGGTCGTAACAGAAAAAGTGTCTACGAAGTGTATGAAAAGAAATGAAAGGCCTCAGAAGAGGCCAATATATCCCGGAATGCTTTGAACAGAGAACTCTCCGTGGAAAGCATTATGGGATTTGCTGTCACAGTGGCCAGCTGTCGTCATAGGCTTTCGCTACCCGACAGGGGCGACTAATAACAAAGATGGCGCAGGCACCGCGCAGTGAAGGAGGAGTTGCGTGACCAACGTAGCAAAAAGCAGTGATCATCTGTCCACCGGTAAGTTAACTGAATTCGCTATAAAGTCCACTATATAGTCCCTGCTCTGTATAGTGATTTACATGTTAGAGCAGGCATTCGGGCACATTAAGCTTGTATGAGGTATGAGAACAGCACCCTTTAACATGAGCGTGCATGAGGAGAAATGGGCGTGTGCTTCCTCTCAAACGCGTATATATATTTTTTTAATTGGAGAGGGTGGGTCTTTTAAAAAATTCGCGAAAATACTCCGCAATACCTTTAAGCAAAGCAAACATTCCTAAACAACATCTTCTTCTTTTACATGATATTAAAAAAAAAAAAGTCAGATATTAATGTAGGAGGATTTTGGACCATCACAAGTCTTCTTCATATTGGTTTTAATGTGGGATTCCCTGAAGGTTCCACATTTCAACAATTATATGAAAGTTGAACACTGTGGAAAAGTCAAATCAAGTCCTCAACAGGCATGTGATTAAAGACCACTTCTTCCCTTAGAAGGAAGAAGAAAATCCTGCTAAATCAGCATAACAGGCAAATGTGTTCAGAGACAAAAAAAACAAAAAACAACAGGACACGTTTTAAAAGGTATATCCTGTGATGTGGTTATACTAAAATGAAGGCTTTGGCCATAATTAGTGATTAAGTGATGGATGGATGGATGGATGGATGGATGGATGGATGGATGGATGGATGGATGGATGGATGGATGGATGGATGGATGGATGGATGGATGGAGTAGCAAGCATGGGTTTGGCTGTGTGAAAGTATTCAAGTAACATAAACAGTGCAAACAGGTCTTTCAAATGGAAATTGACCCTAGGACACCATAATAATGAGTCAGGAACCAACTTCAGGGTAACAAAGTCTATCTTAATGGTAATTAAGGTAATTAGAAAGCTGTAATATGTTACTGGTAAAGTGCAACTCTCTTGTGGGAGACAGTCATTTACACCAGTTCCTTCAGAGGGTTTAGATAAAAAAAAAATAATAGCAGAAAGAAAAAGTTTAAGCAGCTTGTAGAAGGAAACCCCGAAATGATTAACAAATAAATAGAGATTAAAGGCAGTTCTCCACAAAAGCTGCAAAGCTCTAACAATAAAGAAAATAACAAATGTTATAAAGAAATCTGTAATTATTCTGAGATTTAGCAAAAATAAATTACCTGACTTCCTGGATGGAAGATAAATCTGACTGATCAAAAACAAGAAAAGTTGCCAGACAGTAAGGGGGTAATAGTTTCTGTATTTTGTACAGTGTCTGTAAATATATGGTTTTAACTGCACAGTTTAGTGGAAAAAAGAAAAATTTCAATGAATTGGATTCTGGTGTAAGATATGTGAAATACATTTTGAATTAAGTTTTATGTAAAAATCTACAGGTTGAGGTTAAGATGAAAAACCTTTAAAATGAAAAAAAAAAAAAGACCATATAACCAGCTTCTCTAAGTGGATTATGTGTGTTCTTGTGTTTACCTTCGCAGGAATTTCTTCCATCTCCTGTGAATCCATGCTTACATAAGCAGACAATGCTGGATCCATTTTGAGTAGTACACGTTGCATTTTTGTGACAAACATGACAACTATCAGACAAGCTGCCTGTGTCCATTAGACTCCAGAGCCATGCTGCAAAAGAGGAAGAAAAAATATAGTGATTTACAATCACTAAGATTCTAAATCCTGTAATCATTAAAAATCATTGTTTTTATCTGAAAGTGCGTCACCAGTATAACAGAAATGTCCAATATTTGAAAAATCATATGTGCAACACTAGTTTGTCAGTTAATCTAGCAAAACCAAGAAATGTGTGAATCTGAGAAAAATCAAGTTGCCTTTAAACCAAGCGAAAGTAAAAGTCTTCATGGAAACTACTGGATTTTCTCTTTATAAAGACATTTGCTTTGCTGCCCTAGAAATAAGCTCACACTTACCTGTGAAAAGTACAAGTTTCACTGGTGACTTGAGGAAAGACTCCATACTTACTGTGAGTCTGGATCATAATTTGTGTTCTGAATGCAGTGGGCTGGCTAGTGACGTAGACCATTTCCTTGCATCAGTTTTCCTGTTTCCCTAAACCTGGCCCTTCCTGTCTTGATCTTTAATCTGCTTTGAAAAACAAGAAGTCTGGGCTCCTTTTACCAACAAGTCGGCTGCAAATACTCTGCTTAATGACTTTATGTTACACTACAAATTAGTAAAAAAAATTCTCCTGCCACTTTTCACTTTTTTTAAGTGTTTTGCAGCTCAACTTTGCATTGCCATTTTGGTACCTTCCTTGTCATTGTTCTCATTGGAACACATTCAGAAGGCTATGTAAACACCGGTCAAAACAACACAGGCTGGGTTCACTGAAGGACAACCCCCTCCCTTCCGCAAAAAGGTGGTTTACAAATTCATACACGCATGCATTCCATTGAATTCAGAATGTCTAACAGTGTCCATCTCAGTATTTTTCTGTAATATTTGACTGCCTTATCTGTAGCCTTCAGCCTTTTACTACTGAAGCAGGCTAACAAAAAAAAGCAACTGAATTTTTTAGCCTCTATTTCCATCTTTATTTTGCGTTAATAATGATAGAAAAATTTAAAAGAAGATACTGATTATGACAAGTCCTATTTATCATTGGCCAAATTCTAGTTTTATATTGAACGAATTGCATTTTCACAAATTTTCATTTAAACGTCCCCTTTGAAACAGCGATCCATTGAAGAAGCTATATTCCATTAATGAAGCCATTGAACTATTATGCAGTGTGCTATTTTTCCCATTTCTGAACACACTGCCTTAAAGCATGATTTATTCATATGACCAAGGCCAGGGTAATTGTGGCATTGTATAAACTGGCAATATAAACAAAATTTTCAGAGCCTTTGTGCTGTAGTGTGATTCAGAGCGTGCCTTTGAAGTGATATAGCAGCTGTGTTTTCTATATTTGGTTCTTTGACATCTGTCATGGACTAATGACCCTTTTCTCTGTCAAGAAAATGAGCAGGACTCTGCTCTACTTCGTTTTGATGAAATTCTGACCCATCAACACAAAGTTTAACCTCCAGAGTAGAAGCTAATTCAGTAGCAGATATTTCCAGTTTTGCTTTTCTAGCCCACCCATCAATATTATACATTGCTGTTCTAGTACATAATCCAACTGGCAAACGATATACAAAACATGTGAACATTAACAAAATGTGAGAAAGTATCAGCTGCCAAGCGGGAAGAGTAGCCATTCAGGTGTAGCTGAGGTTCTTTTCAAACCACCCTCTTCTCTCTGGCATACAAACACATTCATTGATGAATAGTTTCACTTCAAAGATAAGTTCTTTGCTGACTGTATTGCCATCTCTGGAGGCGGTTTGAATTGCTTAGGCAAGGCGTTCAGTTTATTGCTGAGAAAGGCAGCTGCTTTGAATGACACCATTAGAATTGCTCCGAATTAGTGTCCTGGGAAAGTGTTGGGTGAAAACCACATTTGTATGTCTCACTCTGACACACTCCTGGCTCTAAGGAAGGAAGTGATGCTGCCTAGAACAAACCTGGACTGATTGCACCCTTCCTCCTACGCTTTTTTTTTTTTAGTCTCAGAAAATCTCTCATTTAGGGAGGAATCTGTAAAGCCTACAGGAGCATGCTTGCTCCACAATGACATTGTAAGACATCTAACAGGAAAGATTGCTTCAAAAGTCTGCAAGCAGCACTGTGTAAATGTTTCCTCTTTCTTTCCTCTCTCATGGATATGGAAATTTTGGATCCTACAGGTGCAGATTTCTCTTCGTTCGCTTATGTTTAAGCAAAGGAAAAGTGTTGTTTATGCCATTCAGGCAATATTGAGATTTGCCAGGCAGAATAGAGTAGAGAATTTATTTTGACACTTTTCACATACATTTGTTCTGATATTAGCCTTATGCTCTGCCATGATAGAAGGGCTGAATTCATGAGTGCAGATGGCAGCAACTGTCTTATACACAGAGAACTCTTGAATATTTCAATACATGAGCTCGGAGAAACAAACTATCCTTTCTGCTCGGGTTCACACATTGCTCTGCTCTGTGTTTGTGTGCATGAATGGGGAGGACTTGGTGACATTTAGATCACATAGCTGCTTCTAGTAAGAGCCGCACCTACATAGAGGGGGATACCCATATTATAGCTAAGGCAACCTTTGCCTCATATTACTGAAAGAGAGGGTGACAATGGTCTAATTTAAATGTAGAATTTTGACATATTTGTTTGTCAGCTTTATATCATTACTGGAAGACGAGCAAATTAAAACAACTGTTATAGGGCAAGACAATTTCTTTTTTTTTTTTTTTTTTTTTTTTTATCTTTTTCCAGCTTTTATTGTCATTACACTGTCACAAGTAGAGGGCAACAAAATGAGCTCTCTGCATTTAACCCATCCCTTCGGGAAACATTGGGCTGCCACTGTGTGGTGACCGGGGAGCAGTGAGTGGTTAAGGGTCTTTGCTCAGGGACCCTGAGTGTGAGAGTAGGGTTTAAACTCAGAACATCTAGATTTCAAGCCCAATACCCTAACCAGTAGGCCACCACTCCTTAATACCTGATATTTTACAAGCTATTTGGATAATTAATTACATTTTATGTCTGCTTAAGTAATCAAATGACTGTACTTTTGCACATCAAACACTTACTGTATATGTGTTAATACAGCAGTAAAGTTTTTTTTGCTTCAAACAGAATTCTTTATTTTGATTTTTTGTCACAATAGACAGCTTTAATTTGATAGTATAATGTATTTTAAGATCAGAACATTATCTTATAATTTAAGTGTATACAAAATAATGGATTCAAAAAACAATGCTTAATTTATTAAGGGAAGAAAACTATTCAAAATCTGATGTTACATTAAATGTTCCTTCATATTTTATTATCTTAAATTGCTGCTTATGATATAACATTAAAAAGTGACGTAGCAAAATGGCTGTGATGTAAGAATTGAAAAGGCAATTCAACCTAGAGAGACTTACTCAGAGAAAAGCTGAAATTAGAAAATATTCATTTTAATTATACAGGTAACATAATCCTATCCTTCAAAATATTTCTATCTAAGGAAAACCAGCTGATTGACTCTCGGCAATCCCTCACACTGAGCTGGCATATAGCGACAGTGGAGAGGAAAACTTCCTTTTAAAAGGAAGAAACCTCCAGCAGAACTAGGCTCAGTGTGAGCGGCCATCTGCCCAGGCCGACTGGGGTTAAAGGAGACATAAGCAGCATATTAATCAACGTATGCTTAGATGAGTAACCTAGAAAAGGATGAGTAACCCAAAAAAACGTGCTGGGGCCGTGCAAGTAGACCAAACCCCAAAACCAGGTGTCATGATTTTCTTAAGAGATCTGACCCACATGCAGTAAACCACTCAGAGAACCAGGGTAAAGTTTGAACAGGTTTATTGATAAAACCAGCGGGGGCTGGATTCAGGAAACACAGTGTACTGGTGAACCGGAACTGGAAGAGGGAAGGGAAGTATCTGTGGAACTTTGAACGATGACTTGGAGAGGCAGAGAAAACGGGACTCACGTTACTGGAGAAAACTTTCTTCCCAGAATCTAGTCGGTGTGGGTTTATCCAGAGGTAGAGACTCGTTGGAGGGCGGACAGGTATAGACTTGGTTTGACCCTGAGGAACTATTGAGCCGACTGTCACTTGGGAATCCAGGAGGACTTGAATGGAACTTGTGGAGGTTAATCCCCTGCTCAGCGTGTGACTCAAACAATCCTTCTAGGGGAAGAAGGCCGAACATCCAGCTTGCAGGAAGGCTTCATGCCGAAAAGGCAAAGACAAAATAAGGTTAGGCTCAACGAAAAAAACAAAGACTCAGCAAAACTCAGCTTGGCTAGAGTACCCAAAACTGGCAAACACTCTGGCACCGAAGTAGTGACAGTCCATGGCTCAAATAGTTCTCAGCGATGAGCCAACCAGCCGCAGGTGTATGGGAGGACCAACAAGAACAGGGCGCCACCTGGTGGTGGAGGGATAAAACAACAAAATGTCTGTAACAGTGTTGAGTTAGAGGTTTTATACAAACTGTATAAAACATGCAACATTCCATGGATTACCGGGTGTCAAAGAAGATGCAATCTAAGTTAAAGCTGGTGGGTGAGGGACAGAAAATGAGCTTGCTGAAGGCTAAGAAATAAGGAACCGAGGCTGCACATCAGATTAAAAAGGGACGTAACAATGCGCTAAATGGCTGAAAGTTTGCTTGTGTGCGAGTGAGAGAAGCTAGGCCAGGAGCTAAATGAATGGGATCTTGCAAGATGATTGGTGGTGTGGCCCCAGAGTTGAGTGGCTGGAGCTGAATGCAGGACATCTCAGGTGGTTCAGGTGAAGCTGATAAGAGTCTTGTAGCACCCAATTTGACATAATCCTCGCCCATTTTGCATACCCAAATGGAAAAACACATAACTCAGGAAATGTAACACTGCATGAAAAGTGAGATTTTCGTCCCC
>NW_015150940.1:518656-533629 GCF_000732505.1 Cyprinodon variegatus | reverse complement strand
AGGCTAATCATGTTTTGGGTGTACTATTCCTTTAAGAGCCACACAATCCGGGTCCACGTTATAGAGATTAAAGTTAATGACTTTAGCCACAAATTAGAGAAGGTTAAGCCTTCCATTTGAACATTATATGATTTGAATAGCATATAAGGATAGAAAAATATCATAATAGACAATACAAAGAGCTTCTTTTTTAATCATTAAGCTTTTAAAGTTTTAAATATTTTACTTACAAGAATGAAAACTTTAAAAAAGTTGGGCAACTTTTTCACACCTTTAAAACATTTTTTATGTGTGCTAGCACTTATGTGGGCCAACTAGTGGTAGTGTTAATAAAGAATAAGAAACTGAAATAAAGAAAATCTGCAAAAAAAAAAAAAATAAATTGAAAATAAGAAAACTCAATTGTTCACAATCAATTCTACCTGGAAAGACTCACAGAAGACAGGCAAATATCAGAGTTTAATTGAAATGAAACGTATAGTCTTTGGCACCCAGGCGCCAGTTGAAGACATAAGAAAAGAGAGTAATGATGTTATGTGCTTTTCTAAAGCAGAGTATTAGATGATGATTGGCCATGGAGGAGGCATTCACAGGGCTGATAGCCTTGCAGTGGAGCATCAGAGGGCAAATAGAAGAGAGGTAAGGCTGAATTAAATCGGTTATCGGTTCTCGATTATTTGTTAACGCTTTATTAATCAAAAAGTTATATAAAGTAGCAGGATAAACATCTGATGAATTGTTCGCAATCTGTTGCCACATCACACATATATAACATCTGTGCTTTTCTGACCTGCCAGCACAATACCACGAGCTTCTAAAGAGGAAGTTTGTCCAGAAAACAAAAGAGCAAATTGTAAAGATAGCAGCACCACAGTAAAAAATGGTGGTTGTGGCATGATGCTTTGCAGTGACCTTTTTCATTCAGTCAGAACAGCAGTATGTTGAAGTAGATAATAAAACAGTTTGAAATAGTGAAAAAAAAATAAATAAATAAGAACAAGTCATAATTTAACAGTATATGATAAATCATTTTGAATTGATTATTGTTTTTTTTTTTAAAACAATATTTTCATCTCAAATACCTTATATTTTGATTTTTTTTATTTCTATTGTACACCGAGAGCCGAAGATTATTCATGTCTTTAACGCAAAAAAGGCCCTTGTAACAAAAACTCAATACACAGACTGCAAACAAGTATGAGAAATTCTCTTGCTCAACCTTATCCAAAACAATAATTAGCCCATTTCACATCGAGCCACTAAAACAGAAACTATACAAAATAAACCATTTTCGTTGCCCATCCAAAATAGTCCCTCTGCTTCTATCTGCAGCTCAGCAGATAGGTCATCTTCCCATATCTGCAGCTCCTATATCCGCATCCCCCAAGGTCTCATCTTGTCAAAATGTCTCTCCTGCAAACTCCAACATCTTCAATGTATAGTGAGGTACTTTAATTGCCTGTCAAAGTTCACTTCCTGAAGCGGTCAGGTGGTATCACGGTGGAAAGGCTTCTGATGTCATCAATTTTGTTCCCTTACTCTAAAAGAATCACGCCTCGACACGCACTTCAGGGAAATGCCCCGTCCATGACTTGACACATGCCTCGAAGCCTCTGCTTATCTTATCACTGGTTTATAGGATTACCTTGGTGTATCTGATTACCTGATCCTGACCTATTCTGCCTCTCAACCACTTAGCCTGGCTGTTCCTGTCTGAACGGTTTGCCTGAACTGTCTTTAGACTCCTGGATCTTTCACCCTCCTTGTTCCTGTTCTGATCTCTTTGTCTGACCTGTCTTCGCACACCTGGACCTCTGAGCCTGCCTGTTCCTGTTCTGATGTGTTTGCCTGATTTGGCTTAAGGCTCTTGGACCATGGAGCCCGCCTGCTCCTGTTTTGAGGTGTTTGCCTGACCTGGCTTCAGACTTCTGCAGCTTCTGGGACACTCTGGGAGGCACCTGCCGCATCTTGTTGGCAGCCCACCTGCTGTGTCCTACCTCATTTTCGGGGCATAGACTAAACTTTTAAACCAGGTTAGTGACCCACATGGATAATCATCCTCCATCAGCTTATTATGGTCACTCATTGTGTTTCTCTCCTGCAGAGGTTCCAGCCACAGATGCCCTAGTTGCTGCTATTCCGATCTGCTAGTTTTAAATACATGCTTTTTGAGTTATTCTTCTGTTTCTCTTGCCTAAATACTAGGTCCTTCTGTTCTGGGTAGGTCCTTCTCATTGTATCTGGATTTTAAATAAAGTAACTGTTAAGGTAGAAAAGAGGAAAAACATATAAGTTTTAAAAGTTTCATGAATCTATTGATACAAGAAAAAAATTGAAGAATCTGAAACAACTTAGTAAAAAATTCAGAACCACTACCTCTGAGTTTTTGATAAACTATTATGCTCAACGTTAAGAAGATGACATCTGAATGATTAAAATAATCTGTATGTCACCTACGCTAGTTTTTAGAAAGGACTTATGTGCTCCACATTTAGAGTTACTGTGTGCTTTAGGGTTTTGATGGCAGTGCAGAACTTAAATTCATTTCAAAAATACTTTACTAATCCTGTAACTCAA
Source organism: Cyprinodon variegatus (assembly GCF_000732505.1). Lineage (NCBI taxonomy): Eukaryota > Metazoa > Chordata > Actinopteri > Cyprinodontiformes > Cyprinodontidae > Cyprinodon > Cyprinodon variegatus. The sequence continues at coordinate 531,052 of NW_015150940.1, read as the reverse complement.
ATGGTAATTTTTCAGTTCAGTTGTGTTTGTTCATAGCTGTAGGCAAGAAAGATCTTCTAAAATGGTCCGTCTTTGCAGAGAGAGTGGATAAGCCTCTGACTGGAGGCACTATGTTGCTTAACAGTCTTCTGAAAAGGAAACCTTGAGTTTTCCATAATATCCTATACTTTCTGAAGAATTCTAAATACTAAATCCTGTTAAATGCACTGAAGAAATCAAACCTGATCCTCATAGAGCTGTCTGCCCTGTCTAGAAGGCAGTGGATTTGTTGCAGCAGGTGAATTATGGCATCATCAACTCAATTTCCAGAGCAACAAGCAATGAGCAGATATTATAGGCCTGGTGCAACAAGGTTTGTTTCTCTCTAGGAGTCTACAGCAGGCTCCCTCAAGTTCTTAATGGCTAGTCAGTTCTTTAGGCTAGATCAACTCGAAAATATATCTAGCCTAAAGTCGGAAACTCTGAGTTTTTGGTTTCAAAAACTGCTGCTTTGTTCAATCAACTCCAAGTAGAACCAATCCGAGTTTAGCACCTGCGCAACAAGTACAAAAAGCCATTATTTCAGTGAAGCATCGATTATACGAGTCACCATGACAACAGGCAACAGGAAGCAGCAAGTGCTTTTTTCACCCCACTGGAACTAGAGATTTTAATATAAAAACTAAAAAATAATAATAAAAAAGGAGAATGTGTTCAAAAGACAAAGAAACAGTGCTACAGCTGCAAAGGAAAAGGAGATGGCGAAAGATACGATTGTTGGTCAAGTTAATGTGTACGTTTCTATGAAGTGCGCTATGGCAGGTCATCTTACATTTACGGTATTAAAAACACTCTCCTCTCTGTTGTTAAATTTGTAGATCATTAAAATAAGATTCTTCCTGATAAAACCCACACTCATAGACTGAAGAGTAATATATTTTTTAAATTACATTTTTGTTGCAGAAAATGAATTTTAGAAAGTAAAAAGACACAAAATTATACCTGTAAGAATTAAGTGTTGTATGTCTAGAAATGTTGTAACATCTTAAGTGGCTTTCCTGGGATTTATCAGCTTGACAGAACATGATTTATGATATCTGAAATACATTTTTTCATAGTTAAAATTATGTAAATCCTGGCTAGTAATATTAGCAATATGGAGATCTGAAATTGATTTATAGACATCCAGAATGTTTATTCTAGATGTGGAGAATGTCATTTTGTTTGAAATGGTCTTTTAGACAATGAAAAAAAAAATGTTTTTTCAGACATCAGGAATACATATTCAGTAACACTAGAACATATCAAAAAGGCCATAGCATGTTGTGACCCCAATAATATTACAGTATTATTTCTTGAATGATAGTAGATCAGTGTATCTGTTTAGCTGAAATCTTCTTGAGGCAGGGGAAAATTAAGTCTAAAAACTAATATATAGAACCTTTGCGTCATCTCATGGGTCTCTCCTCGTGTTGATTCAGTCTTCTTTTACACAGTAAATACTAAGTGTCTGTTTGCAGCTGCACTCGGGATGTATCATCTCAATAAATTGTTGTTATTAGAGGCTATCAGGCCCATAGAATGGCTTCAGATTGTGCCAGTAGGCTAATTAAGTTGCTATCATCAAGTGAATCCTAATTCTACCCCTAAAGTAATTCCTTTTCCCTTGCAGAATTAATGAATCTACTTATGTGTAATCTGAAAATAATTTCACTAGTTCTTCATGTACTAAATATAAAAAAGTCTGCATCTCGCTCATGTTAAACAAACCAAAATCAAGTAATCTCATGCCCTGTCAACTGAGTTGTAGAAATCCTCTCCCTGTGAATATGAAATTTTTGGTGAAGATTTTTTTTAATAAGATACTCATCAAATGGACATGCAATTTTTGTTTTTAGAACCTAATGTGTCTAATGGACCTAGTGAATGATATATTCATTTTTTATGCACAAATTACAACCAAAATATGACTAAATCAGGAAATAAAACAGCGTGATTGGCTGTAAGGAGAGCAGAGACAGAGGACACTCAGAGCTTACTAAAGAAAACCTGCTACCAACCAGGTTAGCTCCGAGGAGAATGTTACTGAATGAAACAGAGGTTGAGGAAACTCTCTGTTAAAAAAGAAAAGGCAGAGTTTCCCTGTTTCCAGGTTTAGCCAACTTAAAACCTGCTTCATGAAACAGACCCCTGATTTCTTGCCCCATTTAAATGTGTATTTGCTTCAACACACCTCAGTTAAATAATCAGGTCAGATCCCTGGAGAACATGACTACATACGTACATGCTGAGGAGATAATTGAGCAGTTTAAAAAAAAAAGGTGTCGGAGGAGGTGGGGATACATCTGAAATAAGCAGGACACTGGACCTAAAGAGTTGCAATTGAGAATACCTGATCTAGAATTTAGCTTTTTCTTAGCAGATTCACATATGTCCTCAGGAAAGGAAGGGGGCACAGGGAGCAGAGCATCAGGTTTATAGCCCAAGGAGCTAGTGGTGGACTTTCGCTGAAGCAGATCTTGAGACCCTGGCCGGCCTGACACAGGAGACGTGGATTGTGGGGTGAACTGAGGCATGCAAAGATGGACAGCCACTGGATTGATGACCTTGGAGATGGGGAAGGGTCCAGTGAACCAGGGTGCCAGCTTCTTGCAGTCCACCTTCAAGGGTAGGTCTTTAGTGGAGAGCCAGACCTTGTTTACAGGTTGCCAACACGGGGCTGGAACCCGCCAGTTATTAGCATTCCAGGCCTGGGATGAGTGGATAATGGCTCTCCTTGCCTTCCTCCAAGCGTGCTTACATTTGAGGGTGTAAAGAAAGACTGAAATCTTTTCAAATGCTGAAATCTTTTCAAATGCGACCTGTGTCTGAACAGCCAGGTGTCCTTCATCTGACCTGATCGCCATTAATGCCTGACAGTGTTCACTATTCTGCGTCTTGCTATGCAGAAGTGGCAAGAAAAACACAACCATGGCAGATGATGATGATGCAGAGAGCAGTATTTATGTTTAACCATATTGAAAAAATTGAGTTTTCATGCTTGGAAAAGGTCGCTAGATGCAGGCCGGCACTACCATCCATGTTTACTTCCGTAAACACAGAGCACACTGCCCCTTGATGTCATTGCGTCCTCTGCTGCGCATACGGGACACCTATGTTGTATGACTGCAGTTCACACAGGAGATCACATACAAGTCGCATATATTTGGAAATATGAAGGGCAACGCAAACAAAAAATCGGACATGAGCATCAAGGCCTGCAGTGTGAATGTAGCCTATGTCAGCCGGCAGCCCATGCAGACAGAAGATCTCCTTTTCCAGGATAGTCCCCATCTCCTTAGCTGTAGAGAGCTTAGATAGAGTGATCAAGTTTACCATTTTTGAGAATTGTTCAACAATGGTGACTATAACTGAGTGACCCTCAGAGACCGGCAGCCCTGTGACAAAGTCAATGGAGAGGATGGACCATGGCAAAGAGGGCACGGGGAGTGGTTGAAGCAGACCAGACAGGGGTTTCTGGGTGACCTTAGCCTGATTACTTTGTGAGTAGTCTGCTACAAACTCCCTTACATAGCTATTCAGGGTGGGCCACCAAAACTGGGACGGGATATTTCTGACAGACTTGATAATACCAGGATGACAGTGCAGACTGGAGCAATGGCAGAAGTTAAGGAATTTTTTGATCAAAGAGTTTGGAACAAATAGCCTATCCCTAGGGCAGGCCTCCAGAATCTGTACTCCTTCCAGCGACTGCCTGACCTCCCTCTCCAGACAGAGCCCCATCATGGCACACATTTTAAGTCAAAAGAAAGGAAAACATACACAACAGTTAAAAAGAAGTCTTTGGGTTTCATAGGTTAACACCTATCACATCAGCCTAGATCATTTTTTCCTGCCAAGACACACTACCTGCTGGACTGTTAAAAAATGTAGTGTAGGCCCGCCTGTTCTCGTAAGCTTGTCTGGCAGCTCTGCGCCCACCAATGTTCAGAGCTTGTGGCAAACATAGTCCTCGCTCTTCAGCCTCATCTATGTATCTTTGGTTCTCTGACGGGGCAAGCAACTAGTTGTGGAGGATGATGGCAGCCACAACCAGTGTGTCCATGTGGTTTAGATGTAAATTTATGTCTCTGAGCATAATTCTCCACCTTGCAGTGAGGACAAACGCACATTCCATGACCATGCATGCTCTTGAAAGTCTATAATTAAAAATACGGTTGTCGTGGTCCAGATCAGCAGCAGGGTAGGGCCTCAGCAAGTAGGTTTTAAGTGGGAAGGCAGCATCTCCCACCAAGACATGGGGCAGCGGTCCGAGTTCTGGTGCACCAGGCAAAGGTGCACTTGGCGGTACATTCAAGTCTCCCCTCTCTAGTCCCTTTCCCAGATTTGATGCAGAAAAAACACCTCCATCATTCATCCTTCCAAAGTCCCCAACTTGAATTCCCCTGAACCTGTACTCATGGTCCACAACAGCCAAAAGCACAATGGAAAAGGTTTTCTTATAGTAAAAGTACTGTGACCCTGAATGAGCTGGTGCTTGTATGGTGACATGTTTGCCATCAGTTGCACCAAGGCAGTTGGGAAAGTTCCATTTTCTCCAGAAGCCACGTGCCACTTCAGTCCACATATCTTCAGTTGGGCTGGGCAGGAACTCTTCCATCATCTTGCTCTCGATCGCTGCGTAGACCATGTGAACAGAATTTACAACAGTTGCGTGGCCGAGTCGATAGCTGAACGCCAGGCTTATTAGGGAGTCACCAGAAGCCAAATATCTGTGGAACACAAAATGAAAACATTTGTTATTTACTTGTTGTTAACATTTGTGTTATGTCCTTCTAGTGACCACTTGCATGAACAGATGGAGGCTAATACGAGACAGCTTCGTCAAAGCAGAGAAGAAAATTTTAAGCGGGGCTGATGCTGACTCTGTCCCTCCACAGCATAAATATGCAGATTTGCTGGCGTTCCTCCGGCCTCACATCCAGCACAGACGGTCAGTAATATTATATTATTCAAGTAAAATTAATATTGTCAACATTGTATTTTTATTGATTGTAGAATAAATTAAAGTACTTGTCTTTTAATTTTTATCTCTGACATCTTCTTGTATAGCCAAAAAAGTAATGTGCGGCTTTCAAACCCAGCCAGGACACCAGCTCGCACCACTACGCCCTCCCCATCTACCTCCACAGCATCTGCCACATTGGAAGTTGATGAGGAAGCGGAACCCCGACCCACTTCATTCCGCTCTGCCCCTTCTCCAGTGCCCCCTATTCCCGGACCATCAACCTCCAGGGACGTGGAAAGGTCAAGAAGCTCCAGGGAAAGACCACAGCCCGTTACCACACAGCAAAGTGCAGCACAGGACAGGGGGAGGAGGAGGAGTCCAGCTGCACGTGGTGATTTTCAGGACAGATTGCTGGAGGTTCTGCAAGAGCCCCCTGCAAGACCTGAAGGCCCTAAAGATGAGGCATACTTTTTTGCCTTAAGTTTGGTCCCAGTGATGCTGAGGCTCAGTTCGGATGGCCTACGAAAAGCAAAAATGGAAATCCTGAACACTCTCCACCAAATAGAGGATCAGGAAAAAGCTGCTCAAGCCATCAGGAGGCCAACACCACTGTTTTGCCCTCCCCCACCCCCCACGGCCTCCTCAACTCCAAGAGTGCAGCCACACTTTCAGTCCCCACAGGATCAAAGTGCATTTGGCTCATTCACTCAAATGCTGCAGGACACAAGCCAAATGCCTCAAAATAGTGAATGGGAGGACTATCCTTAATTTTAAGTTTACTTTGTGTGTTTGTAAATAGTTTTACTTTATTGTCTTTATTTTATTTTGTGTATAACCTTTTATAATTTTGAGTGTATTTAGATTTGATTTTATTTTATTTTTATAAATACATATATCCTATTTTAACGTTTGCTGTGTATTTTTGTGTGAATAAAAAATATTTGTGATGCTCACATCTGGTTTATCTGTATATTTACCTCAGTGCAACCACCAGACGTTGTTTGGGCTCTATGGCAGCTCTGTAGTTTGTGTCCTGCCTTGTTAGTTCAGGTCCAATGATGGAAAGTATGTGCTCCATCTGCTCTGCACTCATCCTGAAGTATCGGTGGTGCCGCTGGCTGTCGAGCTGAAGCTCTGCAACAAGATTATTAAAATCTCCTTGCTCCTGTCTTGGACGATTTATTGGATGGACCCAAGAACGTCTTCGGATACTTCTGCCTCTCTGCTCATCCTCCTCTTGCAGTGCAAGAAGAGCGCAGGCAGCAAGCACCTTTCTTCTGCTAGCTGAAAGACGCAATAAACAAATACGTATCTATTTATCACTTCAATAAGGTCTACAGATGTACAAACAGTGATAGCATGCATAAGTACAACATGCAAGTCATGTATTGCGGTGAATCTTGCAATACTAGTCTTAAGGGAATTCTGACCATTCATTTGTATGGAATTTTCGCCACATCTATTACAATAGTACTTTCAAAAACACAAACGTATTACTTTTACTTTACTATATCATACTTACTCATAGTAGAAAGTCAAAAAGTCGCCAAAAAATGCGGAGAAGTGTGCTGACACGCGTGATATATCCAAATGCGATCTTTCTTTACTGGACACTTCCTTATTTGGGCCGTGTTATCGCGTGAAGTTACGTGAACTCCAGTGAACTTCTGTTCTCGCGAGTTAATCTCCGGACCTGTTGCTGGAGCCGCAGAGCCACACCGCACCGTAGTCAAAAGGGCGGTGTGAGAGGGGGTGTGCGGGAGTTGGGGTCTCCGTCGGCTCGGTAACCGCACCGGAGCCAGTGTGAGCCTCCTTTGAAACCTCCTCCCCGGTCTTGAACATCCTGGACAGGCCATCCGGTTTCCCATTCTTGGACCCAGGCATGTAAAGACATGGAGAAATTAAAATGACCAAAAAACAGGGCCTAACTGGCCTGTCTATGGTTAAGTCTCCTTGCTGTCCTGAGGTACTCCAGATTCCTGACCAAACCAGAAAGGGATGTCTATATAAGCACCCCTAAAGATATATAAAAGATATATAAGCAGCCATTGCGACTCCTTCTACTAATCCTTTAGTGTTTTCTGGACATCCCTTTAATCCTGTTCCAAGGCAGTTGGAACTTTTCAATGCCCAATGCAATTTTTCAGTGCATTGGGCTCCCAAAGATTTAGATCACAGAAAAACCCGGGACTAGACATAATGAAGCTTTAGTTTTTGAAAAGGACAGCTAACTTACATAAAGCTACAACTGCAGAATGCATGAAATGAGTATTCCTGTACCTGATTTTGTTTTTGTGTTGGCTTATTTTAAAGTAATACGGAGTAAAAAGTACAGTATTACAGAGTACTACAGCTAAACACTGATCCATGAAATAACTGTCAGACATTAAACTGGTCTGTGGTGTAATGAAAGTTGGGGGGCGACTGGTGTAGACAATCTGCCTAAGTGAGGAGATAGATGGTTTAGGTCACATTCTATAAATTGCAATACTATGCCAGTCCACCAATGCACTTCATATATCAACCTGACCAACCAATCATAGCAAATAACCGGTAGGGACACACCTTCTTACCTATTTTTGTTTGTGTGTATAGCGGTAGCCTCATGGAGAGCCATGGCTGAGAGCCAAATGGAGGAGTTGGTTGCTTAAACTAAACTCTACTTCTGTTATATAAACTGGTTTGGCTTTTCCACTAATGACAAGGAGCAAACAAATTAATTTGCAAAGCTTGCCAAGACATGGTTCACACGTACAATGGCAACAAGAAAAAGGTATTTAATTAATTAAATGTAGTTTATTTGTAGAGGGCAAATTCATAACACATGTAATTTTAGGGCACTTTACAGACACAATTCAACCATATCATAGATAAGATTGGTTCACAAATATCTATCTAAGGAAAACCAGCTGATTGTATCAACTCATTGACTCTTCAACAATCCCTCACACCCAGCATGCTCAGCACTCAATAGTCTTTATCTAAAATCAAAGTTTAATCCTGGTCTTAAAAGTAGACAGAGTTTCTGATTCAGGGACTAAGACTGGTAGTTGGCTCTACAGGAGAGGAGCCTGATAAATAAAAGATCTGCCTCCCATCCTACTTTCAGAAACGTTAGAAACCACAAGTAACCATTCAGACAGAGTGAAGTTCTCTGTTAGGAACATAAGAAATGATCAGATCTCTGATATAAGAAACAGTTAAAGCACCCGAAACAGCATGCTAAGAGCAAAACAGCAAGGGGACCCCCTGCAGCAATGCCAAAAAGACAACATTAACACAGGCATTTGATAAAGGCACTCTGTATAAGAAGACACGCAAGAGGTAGAAAGAGGTAACAGAAGCATTTACTTTTTATCTTGCAAAAGATATAGTTCCAATCAAGGCAGTTGAAAATGGTTCAAACACCTGCTCAAAGTAGTTGACCCAGAGTGCGAGTCGCCTAGCCTAAAAATGATTTCTCCAATATTGCCATACTAGGTCTCAAGTGTTTGGTAATATTCTTTTCATATGTTGGCAAAACTGTATCTATTTAAATTGAAACTTGTTCACACAGGTTCTTCGGCATACATCTTGTAATTTTATTTGTTTTTTTCCTTTTATGCTAATTTTACCTACAGAAAGGATTTGGTGACACTCACCAGACGTAAAAGATCAAACCGAAATTGTGATTTTATAATAAAAAAACGTGATTAAATTTTTGCCCTAAGGCCACCCTCTATGAGTTCATGTCATCTGAATTGAACCCTGCTAAGGCCATTTAATTTAAAAGAAAAACTATAAAGAGGACAGACTCACTTAACTATTGAAGCTCTCTCACAAAATAGATCACAAAAAACAGAAACACATAAAATATGCTCATCAAACCCGTGGATACCCAAACTGGGCATTTATCAAATAGATAGGAAATCCAAAAGACATGCAGCCAGGCCAACAATGCCCCTAACAACTCTCCCTTTTCAGATACATAGACCAGTATCAGGTATTGTAGGCAAAGACTCTAAACGACTCCCCTATACTAAGGGGCGGATCAGTTCTTGAAGTTCAGTTTGCATGTTTTCTAAGCAAAAAAAAAAAGGCTTTGTTGGGCTACTCTATAAAACTTGTAATGCTATTTCAGACATTTTGCATTGAAAGAGCTTCCTGCATGGGAAGCAAAACGTCTTCAAACGTGGAAAACAAAGTCCAGTGTTTTTTTTTTTATTATTTTACTTCTTTGGAATGACTGACCTGGATGACTAAGAATCTTCACCAGTATAAAAAGGATTATAACACCACAGATCATCTCTTTGCTCTCACATTTAAAGTGGACACTCAATAAGGATTAAATAAAAGATTTGGAATCTTAAAAACTAAAATGTTTTAAAGTCCACTGGAAATAATCATTTAAAAAAAAATAAAACGTGTGTAAAATTAAAAAGGTATTTATTTCTAAGTTATGAATATTTTTTTACTTTTTTTGGGTTATGGCAGCTGAGAAATACCAACATACAATTTGGAAAGATGACATAAATGANAATCATTTAAAAAAAAATAAAACGTGTGTAAATTTAAATAGGTACACATTTGGTTATTTTATTTTTTTTTTTACTTTTTTTGGGTTATGGCAGCTGAGAAATACCAACATACAATTTGGAAAGATGACATAAATGAATCAGCCTTTGTTTTGTGTCAATTCTGTGTCGAGACTTGACTTTGGAAAAAAAACAGAACAATTCCTCCAAAGATGGGGTGCAATTTACAAATGAAATTTCCTTCACGCTTGACTGCTTCATAAAAGCATTTGTCCTGACTCAGATTGAACACACTTGAGTGATCCTATCCATATTCTCGACTTCTTTACCAGACAATGTTTTCCATTTTCTCAGAGAAAGAACTCAGAAATTTCCATGTTCTCAGGTGCAACAAGTGTTACTGATTGGAACCTTTCTTTTTTTTTTTTTTTTTGCCACAACCTCTTGTTAGGTTACCAACTGGAACAAAGTGACACTGGAAAGAGCTTGTGCTCTTTCAAGGATAAAGGGGATCCTTCAGAGGTGACAAAGCTTTATACTGCTACTTTTCAGTCTTACACAGAATGCAATTAAGAATATTGTCATTAAAATTAAAGTTTATTAAACAACTATCAAGACATTATTTTAATGTTTATACATTTCAAGGGATATGTTTTCAGATTGATTTTGTAGGAATTATATTTTACCTCTACAAGAGGGGAAGAAGCCACATTTTTTATCGTTCTCATGACTTAAGATATATTATCACTACAAATATCACTTAATACCAATAAAATATTGATCAAATATTTTAAATATCATAAGATATTTAATTCAAGTTTTGTAAAAGTTACATAGCTTACCTAGATTATTTTGGAACTTCTAAATCTGCACCATGTACAGTATTCATCTGTTTAAAGTTTACTCAAACACTTTGCCAAATAAAACAAAAAATAACAGTAAAGCTCTCTTTTAAAAAATAAACAAAAAATTAAAAAAGCAAAGTATTTGTAATAGAAAAAGATATATATGCTACATATACACACTTATATATATATATATATATAAACATACATATATACGTAAATATACACATACACACATACATACATATGTAAACTCTGCTGTTTTGGATTCTCCTTCCAGTTATCATTAGTTGATCCTGTCTTTAGAACACAAAAATCTTTGCTTTACGCACAAAACTGTATCTAGAACTAAATGCAAAACATAAGCTTATGATATTTCTGAATCTGCAGGTTTATTTCCTAGGATTTTTAAAAGTAGAACAAGATCCAGATCGTTCAGTTATCAGGCTCCTCTCCTGTGGGACCAGCTACACGTTTTAGTCCGTGGGGCAGACACCCTGCCTACTTTTAAAGCTATTCTAAAAATCTCCTATTGGATAAAGCTTATTAGAGTGTAGCTAGAGTGGTTCAAGATATCCTTATAGCTATGTTTATAGATATGCTGGTGCTAATAATTTGTTGACATTTGTTAAATACATTTGTAGTCAAAATTCTATTCAACATTTATTCTTTTTCCACATTCTACCATAAACAATAAACACCAAGTGTATATATATTTTTTTAACTTTCCAATACAAAAATCTATCAGAGTCCTTCTGCTCTGGAAATGAAAAATAAGCATTAAGAAGCTTATTGGCGCTCCTTCACAGTTTGTAGAAAGCTTGCACAGTTCTGACTTTGCATGTTCCACCAGCTCTGTTCGCTTCTCATGCTGTGGCACTTTTTCAGACATGAGTGACAGGTCAGTCACACCAAAAGTACCTGCACTCTCTGGTTGCTAGGAGATAGAGTGCACCTGGTTCTCATCAAGCCACAGAGCGGTGCAGCAGTGGGGAGTGGCTACCTGTCAGTTCGCCAGAACAGTTAACTTTTGGATCTTTGCTTTTTTCTGTATGTCTGTTTCTGTCTCCTTGAACGCGAGTCGGTCTCTGCAGAAGTCGCACACACTGAGGAACCCACATGGTTCGGCTGGAGGTTTCCAACTGTTAAAAGGGAGATTTCCTTTCCACTGTCGCTACAAACATGCTTAGTGTGAGCCATTGCTTTTGAGTCAATGAGTCGATGCAATCAGCTGGTTTTCTTTAGATAGAACATTTTGAACCAGTCTGACCCTACGATCTGCCTTGCGATTACTGTACATGTGTTGTAAATTATCTCTATATATGTATATATAAACTGTATTTAATTGAAGGAATTCTAGCAGCCAAATGTAAAACAATCAAATCAGGTGCTAGTCTTGCAACTAACATTTTGTTTATCTCTCAAAGTACTTCTGGATCAGTGATTATGCTTTCTTTTTGTGTTCAAGGTCTAGCTTGTTAAACCCAGGTAAGTTATGGGAGAAGGTCAGTCATATTGAGCTCATGTAATATTGGCTCTACTGGAGGTTTTTATCCAGGGGATTTTCCCTTCTCATTGCTACATGAATGCTCGGGGAAGCAATGACACAATGCAAGCAATTACCTGTTGTTTCTTCAAAAAGTATCGATGTTGCTGACTTTCTAAATAAAGAAGCCTGTCTATCTGCAATAGCAGGCGGATTTACAGCTTATTAATACCATTAAGATTGGATGATGTTCACTGGACATCAGAAATTCACTACTTGTTCCAAAACTTGACTTGACTTGAAATGTTATAAAATACAGGTACAATGTGATGAATTTGGAGTGTTCAAACCACTACTCTCTTCTAAGTCTCATTTTAAAAAGAAGGATATCCTGTTACCTCCTTCAGAACAGGGTTTAATTGGAAAAGTTTTGTCATTTAAAAAATGCAGAGGTTTTTATCCATATATTTGTATCTTTGACTATTGCAAAGCTCTTCTTTATAGAGTTAAGCACTCAGTTTATTGCACATAGCAGCATTTCAACAATGTTGTGACACCCCCCCC
>NW_015150940.1:495885-518589 GCF_000732505.1 Cyprinodon variegatus | reverse complement strand
CCCCCCCCCCCCCCCCCAAAAAAAAAAAAAAAACAATATTAAATCAGTAGCTGACATAATCTTTTACCACTAACTTAGAAATCGGAGGAGGTCAATACTGTAAAAATCCTGATGTAGCACTAGCATGTATCAAAAAAATATATATAAAACAAGAAGCAAATAAGAGAAATAAAACTTTTTAAAATATTGTTACATCTTGTGTTTAGAAAGGATTTAAATTAAGTGGTCTTACATATTTTTTCTGTAGTCAAGTAAACTTCATATTATTTTACAAAAATTCTATATTTGAAATATACTGAAAATGTTTACTTATATTTAACAAATTAATTAGTTTAATTGCAAAAAATGTAATTGAATTAACTGACATGCATTAATTGAATTAACTGACATCCATTATACTCCTAAAAGGCTTTCTAAAGTTTAGTTACAAGCATATTTTCTCATAGCTGACCTCATACACCTGCCATTCACACTCTGAAAATAACTGTGTGTTATGATGTTAAAAACGCCATTGATAGGTCCTGCCATGATGTTATGATCTAACCTTTGGTGCAATTGATTTATTCAGAGCTAAAGGTGAAGCCATTAGTTTCTGCTTCGAGACCCCTCTGTGAGACCGGTTCTGAATTTATAAAATTTCAAGGAGCTCTGATAATTTAATTTGGAGTGCCCTTTTATAGGTTAGGTCACCTGCAGTGAGCCCTGCAAATTGAATAAAGAAGAGTAATAGAAAATAGCATGTCAGGTGGGCTCCCTGCTTATAAAATCATTAACAACAGAGTGTCTTTTCTCATAAAGGAGCCCATTTATTTTGAGGGGGAAATGTTATGAAAGTGTAGGGAGCAACTCAATTTATTTTTCATTAGGAATTAACTCAGGAGAATCACTGAGAGGGTTAATAGCTGCTGGTGTACATCAGGAGTGTGAACTAATAGGTTTTCAAAAAGGCTGTTCTGAGGATTGCTGTGCATTTTTGAAATATTGCTCACTGTTGAATTAAAGTGCCTTTCGAGAAAACTTGTGTCAGCAGATGTAGCATCAATGATTCTGTGCTGAGAGCGTATAAATACCTTAAATGACAAGCATTTATCTGTTTTATATTGTCATTTTACTTTCACTGTGCGGAAGAATGTGTGGAGGATTGTTTTAATGCGTCACTAAAGTAGATAAGAGCTCTTAAATAATAGTTTTTAGGTGTCTTAAAGAAACCATCCTTACATATGTTTTTTAGCATTACTTAACTGCAATGCTTTATTTTATTTTTTTTTTATAAAACACATTTTAAGATTATTTAGATAAGCAGAATAAATGCAATAAATGTTTTCAATTATGATTATATTCATTAAGAAGAATTGCCATGGAAGCTAATATGGCCATGTTTACAAAAGTTATTGCCCTGATTATTACTTTCTTATATTATGAATTATCTGCATTTCAAAGATGAAATCAGTTTCACTAATGTCTGACCAGTGGACTCAGTCAACCAAATAAATCAAACTTTCTAACAACTTAAGGTACAGGTAAGCTAATAAAGTCTTTCAATGTAACAGATGATTCCACTGTTTCAATGAATTGTTCTTGCTTTTGCTTTTCCCTTTTAATCTTCTATGAATATGTTTGGATACAGCACTTTGTAAACACACAAACAAAAACTATGAAGGTAATATATGACATCTACAAAGAACTGTCTTGATTCCAATTTAAAAAAAAATAATTTTCATATATTATTAGACTCAACAAAAATATAAACGCAACAAATTTGGTTTTGCTCCCATTTTGTATGAGATGAATTTAAATATCTAAAGCTTTTTCCTAATACACAATTAAACCATTTCCGTCAAATATTGCTCATAAACCAGTCTAAATCAAAATGATAGTGAGTACTTCTCCTTTGTGAGATAATCCATCCCACCTCACAGTTGTGGCATATCAAGATGCTGATTAGACACTGATTAATGCGCACAGGTGTGCCTTAGACTGCCTTTAAACTGGCCTTAAACTGCCCCCACAACGTAACAAAACATATATATAAAAATACATGGTTAATGAGTATTTTTGACATGTGTGGATAAATAAAACTAATAGGCAGGAGTTTTTAATTCAATAAATAAAAGGGCTAAATGTTTACAGTCACTTTTGATAAAATTCTGTACAACACAATAATTTATGATTTAAGAAAAAAAATTAAGTGCTTTAATCTTATTTCTGAACAAAGTAATACAGCTGACAGTATTACCGTACATATTATTATAGCTGAATTCTAAGTACAGCTACTAATATAGGCTCTCTTTTGTCACTTATTCTCTTATTACCAGGTGCATGCGTTTGGCTAATTAACAAATGACGGTTGAATCAAAGATTTTATGATTGTTAAAATGTCTTAATCACACAATCATGGCCAAATTGTGCTACAAATTCTGTATTTAAATGAATAAATACATAATTTTCATTTTATAATTTTAGAAACGGATTCATTATTTTTGGAAGAGTTAATATTTGAGTATTGGGAGCGGTGATAAGTTAATGGAGTGCCTTCCTTGGACAGGCCTCATGCTGGTGGCTTTGTTTGGATCCTGTCAGAGCAGTGCAACAAGTAAAACTAAATCCTCTCCATCCTTAACAGACCTCCAGGGAATTCCTGGAGCTCTCAGCATGATCCAGGCCATGTACCCACAGGAGGTAGAGAACCTTGCCTAATCCTCTTGGCCCTCTGAGAAACATCTAAATTTCTTCTTTTGGCAGATTGGAAGATTACTGTCACAGCCCAAGTATATGTGGATGACTACAAATTATTTTAACAATATTATATATTTTCAGTTTTCCCAATGTAATTTTTGACTGTTCCAACAGAACTAAGTATGCGTCATAAGATCACGGAAGTGTTTATGATTAAAATCTTTATTAAGCCTGGATACTCCCGTTGAGAAATTCTAATTGTCTTTAGGAAAATTCTGCTTAACAGGGTAGCGCAAATATCATCTAACTGTGTTTAACGTATTAACGATGTTAGGAAAGTCAAAATATTTCAAAAGTGAATAAAACATTTTATTGACAGATGGGAATACTTTTTATTAAATTTACCAACTAAAATCCACCTTAGCAAATGCCAAAAACAAGCTAAAAAAAAAACAGCAACATGGGTTTTAGTATTTTGTAGTGAAAATAGGGGGACACCTTATATTAATATACGAATTAATGGAGCAAAACACCAAAGAGGTGTTTTACCAAATTCTGATTTCTCTCTATCAACCTTAACACTAGTCTTTACAGGGCCTGGTCTTACTGATACTTTATATATTAGAGTAGTTTGACATATAGGTAAAGATTACCAGCAAATATTTTGCAATTAAAAGCAATGTGTATATTTAACGTTAGATTAAACCACCTTATTCATATAAGGAACAATGGACCTGGAACCTGCGTTTGATACACAGCGCTGCATGATATGCTAAGCATAGCTGTCTAATAAAGTACAAATTCTTCGTAACCATACCTAAGTAGAAATGTTGGTAATCCATTCTTTACTAGTGTAATAACTTTTTATTTCTACTTCTTAAATTTGTTTGCAATTATCTTGACATTCTACTCATTACATCTTAAAAATAGTTTCATTTGTTTTGCTTCATTTAAGCTCATTTTCGTTACAGCCTGTTGGTATTAAAACAAAAACCTTCAAAATAATTTGTGTCATCCAGGCAATTATTATTATTATTATTAATAAGGAAATTATCATCCCAATTTGTAGAAAATGTTTCTTTTAATATGGTTCTACCAGTATCAACTTTAAAGCATCCTTAACATTTTCCCAGTATTACTTTTACTTTTATGCTTTAAGTAGTTTTTAAATTATAGTTTTACACTTTTACTTGAGTTAAAAACATAAGTTGATACTCTTACTTCTACAAAAGTGTTGTTAAACTATAGGATTTCTACTTCTGCTTGAGTTATAAATATTATTACTTTTGGCACCTCTGGTGCTAAGTTTACTCTTCTCAATATCATCATAGTCTATTATTAATACAAAATATTTCAAAAATTAACCTGACAAAATTGTTAGTTTGTCTTTGTAAAGAAAATTTAGCTTCTGCAACCAAGTGCAGTCACAATATTACAGAGATATTTCAAAGTGAAATACACCTTATTTTGCTTGTTACATGAGATTACTTTGTATTCTTCTACGTCAAAAGTAACTTTTCTTGTTTACAGAAATGATAATGAAAAACGTTTAAGGACCGGTGCCTTAGTGTGTACAGCATCACCCACCCAATGACTGCTGGGA
The DNA here is from genome assembly GCF_000732505.1 of Cyprinodon variegatus. Taxonomy (NCBI): domain Eukaryota; kingdom Metazoa; phylum Chordata; class Actinopteri; order Cyprinodontiformes; family Cyprinodontidae; genus Cyprinodon; species Cyprinodon variegatus. Next base: position 514,310 of record NW_015150940.1, on the reverse strand, counting down.
ATAGGTATCAGCACCCCTCGCGACCCCACTTGGGACAAGCGTGTCAGATAATGGATGGATGGATGGATGGATGCCTGCTTTGATGCTAGGAGTTATAGATAGGGAGAGAAAAAATACCAAATTGTTAAGTGAAGGACTTGCATTTTTTATTTTTTGCCTTAAATATTTGCTTATTTAATCCATCCATCCAGCTGTCTATGGGCGAGAGGCGGGGCACACCCTGGGCAGGTTGCCAGTTGCTTATTAAATCATTTGATCCCTTGGTTTAGTCTTTGATTTTTTTCTTAAGAAAGACGAAACACCCTACTCTGACAAAATTCTTTTGGAACAAGCTCTTTTACCTATTTGTCTAAATATCAAGACTGGTCCTAACCACAGAGAAGTTTATATTTTTATTCCTTCCATCCATTACAGACAGATGTCTTTCTGTGTACGCTACTGAGTCAAAACGTTATTTTTTTAAGGATGTCTTCATTAGCAAATTCTGCTGTGTAAGATGTGATTATAGTGTGAAAACGAGCACTGGGTCCACTCATATGGGTTATTCATGTTCTGTGTAAATTAGCGTAGTGCCTCTTTGGTACGTTTCATTAAGGGTTTGCTGTTTGAAGTATTTCCACACCAAAAGAAGATGTTCATGGCATTATTGGCAATTCTGAAGAGGAAGAGCCTCCCTTACCTTTTCCAAGGAAGTTCACCCACCGGGGAGGCTGAGCTAATAAGTTCCCAGAGCTAACCCCAACCTGCTTTCAGCCTCATTCCTTGTTGGATAAAATGAACTACATAAGCATGCATTTGCTCTTCCTAACAACTTTTAAAAGAAGCATGAATATTCTGTGCTATTTGTGTAATTAAAAGTAAATGAATGAATAAAGTGAAAACAGAGTTTAATCATACTTTTTCCAGAGTGTTTGTTCAGGTCCCTCACCACTTCAAATTAATAAGGATTAAATAAATTGCTTCTTTGAGGCCCGACCATTTCTGGTTATATTTTCACAGCTTAAATCTGAAATGGAAAGGTGAAGCAATTATAACAATGTCTAATATAACCATTATTACACGGAGAGCCTTCATTTCACACAGCTTAGGCACTTTGGTCAAATCAGGTGTGCTAAAAGCCACACAAAATGTTTTTTTTTTTTTCTGCCTGAAAGGGGTACTTGTGTTTGCTTTTACCTCTCAGAAGAGTGCTTTGTGTGCTCACTTACCTTGTGTTTATGTGTGAGTTTTTTTTTTTTTTTGGTTTTCTTTTGCTCTTTCTTGCCCCTACAGCTGCATCAGGGTTTCAGGCTGTCCAGAAACAGTCACTCAGTCTGCCCCGCTGACACACAATTGAGCTATTACAGGCCTATGTGATTTCTTGGAGAGCTTGAATCTTAAGAATTCACCATGGGTGCTGAAAAGCAGATGACAGATGTCTTTCTGCTGAAAATGGAAAAAAATTTAAAAACTTAAATACAACATTTTGTTGCACCATTTTTTTTTTATATATAATTTAGCTTCTTTAGAATAAGACAACATCTGCCTTTTTGTTTCTGGTTCATAAAGAAAGCACACACATCTTTGCGTAGGACTCAGAATCCTTTAACAGGTGTGAATTTGTTGGTATAGTTCAAAGATTTTAAAATAATTTTTTTGTCAAATGTCATAAGCATTTAAATTATAACCTGCTAAAGATGTTTTATGTGGTTTCTTAATCTATCTTAAATGCAGGTTAATAAGCTCTGGAGGACCGGTTAAACTTGAAGAGCATAAGACCATAGCGGAGTCAAGCCATTATAAAATAATTCTTTTCTCATAAACTACATAGTAGCTTGTTGAAGCTTATTTAGATTTTAATCTCATTTACCTTAAGCCCAGCGGGTCTCAAAGTAGGAGTTGGTGGACACAAAGTAGGGGGGGTTGCATGATAGTTTCACAGTCACTGGGATGTGATTCTATAAGTATGAGTAAAATTTTATTCAACATTCTGGAGCGCCGTTGATTACTATTCATACAGGAAATAAAGGGGGTCAGATGGTCTCATTTATAAAGCTTGCATATGTGCAAAATAGGGCCTGCATCTTGCATACACTTATTTCATTGTCAAGGTTTGAATTTAACAAAAACAGATTTGGCATAAAAATGTGCAGTCCCTCATGCAAACTTTGACTAATCCGCATTGGGTAAGCACATTTTGGTCACACAGAAAATTGGTGACACAGATGGTAACTCAGGGGAACTAGAGCCAGATTGAATCGTAATTCTTCTCAGACATTTATTTGACTGCATATGACTGCTTCAAGTATAGATCCACTTTATCAAATCCAAAGCTGCAGAAACATGCAGGCATGGCTGAGCTGACCCATTAAACAAATAAATAATAGTTCACAAGTTGCTGGAATTTAAAAGCAAAGTCCAGAAAATATTCAAACATTTCCCCACCATCACATTAGTTTAGCATATTTCCAACGGGATAAGTCATACAACAGATCAATGAATGTAGCAAAGTGGGAATAATTTACACAGATTGCTGTGAACATTTAAATTCAGTTAAACATCTATCCGTAATGGTTCATGATGAATGCAATGTTGATGCTGGACACTCAATAAATAGCATAATTAGGAGGGAACATGTTTTTAGGAACTGCCAAGATGATTATAACTCCTGAGAGCATTGCTCTTGATCTATGTTTCCCACTTTTAGAGAGACTGATCCTCTGGACATACGTCATCCCTGTTCATCAAAGGTGTTAGACAAAAGGAGAATAGTGCACATAATAAAAAAAAAAACAACACAACAATTATTCAAGTTTGTGACTAACTATATTTTAAAGATTTTTCTTAATATATTTTTTGTAGACATCTGGAGGTCATGACATGGCATCAAAATAGATGTATTATTCCTACAAAACCAGTAAATCACTTCCAGGCTGCCCAGTCTTTCAGCAGCAATTCTTCCAGTTGAAGTCAGAGAAGCTTATGTTTTTCCTGTTGCATTTGTATGTAATCGGTTATTCCATATTCACTATTTGATCATTTGAAATTATCGTTGTATTGTTATAGTTAAAAGTGTTTCTGTTAATAATTGTTGTGGGCTAAGTTGACTATTTGATTAAAAGAAAAACAAGATAATTTCCACACAAAAAAGTGCCCCAAAATCCTAAGTACTTGCTATAGAAGAATAAAGAAGAATGGCTAGAATTGGGACACCAAGAAAACAAATAGTTTCTAATAAAAAAGTTCAGCATATTTAGGTTGTTTTTAGTTACATAGGTTTGTCTGTTTTTTTTCGTTCTACTTTGGTATCCAGTGTTCAGACACAGTTGGCCAGTTATTCTAATTAGATAATGAAGACTAGCAATAGCTATTTTTCTAACTAAGAAGCTGGCAGAATTGTTCATTATTTGTACATTCCTCACTCAGTAATATCCATATACCACAGGTGACCTCAGTTTCCTGTTTGAATAATCATCAGCCTTTCTATAGATAACTACCCAGTGAAAGCAGGACATTAGTTTAACGATTCATACAGAAGGTGTGGTGTAACCCCCCAATGCAATTTTGAATAGTGCTGCATTTAGTGGATATTTGGGCCCTCTCAGACTAACTACTATTACAAACTCCAGGATCAATTAATCTCCATTCCTATAAAATGAAGATGCCAATAGAGAAATCTACCGAAGTTTGAAAAAGCTGAACTGTCCCTTCAAGCAGTCTATTTAGTTTTTATGGATAAACCTAATCTTGGCCTCTAACCTGAAATTATATGTTTATATTAAGACTTCTATACTTTAGGCATTGAAGACAAATGTAGCTTTATTGCATTATTGTTATTCTTGTCATAATTAGAAATGCATATTCATGATTAGAAACTAAGCTGAAGTAGGAGTGGAATGTATAGCTGTCATCCAGAGGCGATTTCTTATCGTTTTTCTTCTAAATCAATAGCCACGTTTCTCTCCTTCAGCACTCTGCAGTCCACCTTGGCTTCTCTTTGTTCACTTTCTCCCCTTCAGGAGTTTTCTATGAATGTAAAGCTTGCTGACACATTTTTGGACAAGGCAAGGCCTCTTCCATCAGTGGAACGTGTCTATGCTTGTGAAGTTATCAACTCCAACGGATCAAAGGCAGCTGGCACATTATTTATGCATTGCTAGAAGGTGTGGTATTCAGTTGAAGTCAAGCTGTAGAGCGTAGATTCTGACTTCTTCTCGATTGAGTACTAGTCATAAAAGGTTGAGGAATTTTTGTCGCCCTGTTTGCAAGCATTTATGTAAATCATTTTTAATTTTCTCTTATCCTTCTTGTTAAGGTGAACTGATTAACAAATTCAAAGACAAGTATACCAATATTGGTACCATAATGTGTTGGCTTTATTTAGCTTTGAGAGAAATTAATGGTCTCATATTGTATGTAAAGGTTTATCAGAGAGGTTAGGTCATGCAGCCTGTGATGAGCCTTTTATGTTAACACAGTGGCGAGCCTGAGGCTATTCTTTTACTCCTGTATGGCCTAAGGCAGTAACCTTGGTTCTTATATTTCACAGCTTTTAATAGGTAGGGGATATGTATTCTGCGCCTTCATTTAACCCTGTAATATTACCTTGTTTTTTGTACTCAAACACCATTTAGTTACTATGCTGCGTGGATTAATACAGAGAAACATGTGGTGTTATTGAATATTCTTAGAAATCTTGAGATTGGATAAATTATAAAACTGCATGCTATAAATTAGCTTTGATTGACTCACTTTTTGAAATATTTTATATCTAAATCATTACATTTTAAGCCCTACTCAATTTCCAGTGTAGTTGTCCTGCAGAAAAGAACTCTGCCCCATGTTTCAAATTAATTGAAACATGGGGCATACCTATTGAAGAATAGCCTTCCCACTGTATGATGCTACTATGTTCTTTAAAGTTTGTTAACTGGCTGTGCAGAGATAGTTTTTTGTTTTTGTTTGTTTGTTTGTTTGTTTTTTACTACACATAGACCAGACATTCCTACTCAATTCCATCGCAGTAACTTCTTCCTCAAATTCTCTCTTGACCCAAAATGGATTTGAAAGACACAGAAAAGTTGCTTCTTATCCCTTTCCTGTAAATGCAAAATGTGTTTAATATGAATGAATGGGAACCGATTAAAGCGGGCGTTTTGCAAAGAGCAGTTTCTTACACAGAGGTCATCCCGGACACCCAGGGAAGAGAGCACACCTCGTCACTTTTTAAAGGGCTAAGCGTTCTGCTCTGAAATAGACCACAGGGAGACTCAAATGACTCAAAAGGCTATATCAGCAAGCACTTGTGGTTGACGTTATTTATTTATTAATTTGAGGCCTGTCTACAGACACATCTGAGTGGTCTAATTGCTGTGAATTGACACCGGTTACTGCCTATAATGGGAGCTTGGGAGTCTTTTCCCACCGCAGTTCATTCAGGTGCCCCTCACTGCAAATTAACTGCCCTGAAAATGTCTGATTGCAACACGGGAGCTGTGGGGCAAGACAGGATTATCAGTCTTTGTTGTGCGGCTGTGTCTATTATCCTGACCTCTATTCACAGTGGGCCCTCAGGAGTGTCGCTTCCAGCCACACAGCAAACTACCCCATCCTCGACAAACAACAAGTGAACCAAAGATCTCCCCCCTGTCCCAATGCACAAGACACTTACAGCTCCAACACTGGGCAAAGCACTCCACTACAGGTAAGGCTATCAAATCCCTATTGATTTAATAAAGATAAATTGGAGGCACTTCCTGTCACGGTTATTGCAACAGACACGATTGATTGTTTTTGTTGACTCGTCACCTATCACGATGACTGCTGTTGGTTATGGAAGTTTATTGCTGCTAAAGAGATGTTTGAGAAGTCCTCTTTGTTCTTCTAAGAAGTTTACAGACATGACAATTTAACACCATGTTTCCTTGCCAAGGATTAATATCATTGTTGTCAGAGATAGCTGAGTTATATCCTAGACATGGCATTCATTTAGAGGAGAAATAAATAACTAGAGCATTAAACAGCAATTCTCTGTGGCTGCAGCTTAGATTGTGAAATATTATTAGATGTTGTGATGATTCAGTTTTATCCTATAATGCTAACTAGATTTGAAAGTAAAAACAATAATCCTAGGCTCTATGAGTCAAGCCATACTGAATAGTTTTTGGGAATGTATTTTTCAAAGTCTATCATACTAACCACTCTCTAAAAAGATTATTAATCACTTAACCCAATAATATCATAACTAGTGAATAATAATAACAATAATAATATAGTTTTTTATTGTTATATAATTATTATTATTACTTCTAATAATATTGTTACCATTATTATCATTAATGTCAAATCGATAATACGTTCAATATTTCATCTTTTGTTTTGACCTTTGTTGTAATATCCTATTTAAAAAATAAATAAATAAAATAAGTCTAGAATATTTTTCTACTGTATTTTATTTTAAACAATAAAATGTTTGTAAATTTAAATGCTTATTTTGATGTGTTTTTATCCTGAGTTGCAAACACAAATTATTTCCCGATAATTTTTTAATTTCTAGTAACCAAAGCCAACTTCATGGAAAAAGGTCAGTCATTTTTTGCTGTAGAAAAAAATAAATAAAAAAACTATTGCAAGTGATTCATATTATTTTTTGTATTTTTATAATCATTTTGTATAAGGTATTTTCCTCTGTATTTTTTTTTTATATCCACATGGACTAAAGGCCTTAATTTGAAAAGAGTATTTGGTTGGAAGTAAATCTACTCATTTTTAACTCAGTAGTGTGTGAAAAAACTCCACTTAGAAATAAAAGTCATTGCTGTTAGGCTATGACAGTTTAAAAATCCATTGACGATATTCAGACATTATTTCTTCTGTATTCTCTTTTGAAAATATAGTGCTTTTTTCTGCGTTTAATAATTATTTCATTCATTTTGCAGGTACTTAAATGTGTTTGTGCTCTGTAGGAGTGGGGATTTTAGCCCCTTAAACTGTGTCATACATAAATGTTTTCCACTTACAACTCTATGAACAAAAAAATCATTAACAAAAAATAAAAATTAGATCAAATTACTGTATAAAAAGTGTAGATCCTATAAAAGAAGAATAAGCTATTCAAACTTGTGTTAATGTGATACAGAGTAAAAATCTACAGACTATGGAGACTTGCAGATGCTCCCTCAGCCCACTACATCAGATGGAACAGATTGCAGTCTTGAAATCAATGAAACCACAAACTTCCTTGATAATACCCTCTCTTGGGGGTAAAGGGGCAAAACTCGTCCAGCTAGAATGTCTCTCTGTCTTAGTGCTTACAGTAAAGATAGAAATAAAAAAAGAAAATTTTTAAATTTGACAGCTAAGAGACATTTTCAAATTTACAAATATAAAACTCTAGTTCAAAATTCTTGGTTAGCACAGAGTTACTCCTGCAGCTAAGAAGAAATGTTACTAATAAAGCGGCTTTGGTAAGTTGAAATATCTCCAAAATAGGTGTTTTGCACCATATCTTTGACAGTTCATCTAAAGATAAATAAATGTAGTTCCAACCTTTGGTAGTTGTTGTCGCTGTCAGTAGAAACTCTCAAGAAGTTGTATGGAGCAAAACTTGTGTTCTCAGAATGTATGAGACTTCTCTCCAAAGACTCATCTATATCTATAACAAATCTGACAAACGTTTCACAAGTCTCCCTGATCAGTCATTGCTTCCTCATGTTATGATTCCCCAAACAATAAAGAGACAATACCAGATTAATATGTTTTTTCTTCTTTTTTGTTCAGGATACATCCTCTGGGGGTAAATCATTTTTCCTTCTGTCTGAAACCAAAGAGAAGTAAGAAGGATTTGGTCGTCAGAGAACAGTGCAGCCTGAGATTTGCTAGGTTTGAAGGAGGTTAGAGGATGGTAAAGTTGTCTAAAGACATAGTTTGCACAGATATTCCCACTTAAGCAATGGGCGATTGTCAGAGATTAGCTGGGCGGCCATCCATGATTACTTCTAGCAGCTACAGGGACACATCTTTTCAAACAATGAAGGGGCAGGATTGTCAACTTGATGACATGCTATGTCCGTGATTGTTCCTTTTGTTAAATACCTCACAATGGTGGGCTTGCATGTAATTTCAGTCAGTGTCAAATCTTTGCCATTTCTTTGCTCAAGCTTTCAGAGACTAAAGAGATAGTGGGGGGGGGAGGTGGCACACTGTCATCTGGTTAGTTTTAAAATAAAGCAAGAAAATGAAGAACTGTTTTTGTATCATTATTTTTTAAATTCAGTCGCAAACTTTCCAAAAATAAATAAATGGATGTTTATTGCTTTATTTCACGCAATCACATTTTACTATTCAGTTTAATCATAAGGTTGCCATGGAGTTATCAATTAATATCAATAAATGCATGTTATAAGATATAAATCTTAATCTTTTGCTTTTTTCTAACATTTTAGTTTGCAGAAAAAATAAGAGGAAAAACAAAAGCTTTTTTTAGGTCCTGCCACATTGTTAGATTGATCTGTCTGACAGCCCTTTAGACATGCTTACTTAACCGCTATTACAAAATAGACTGGGTGATAACTCGATTCTGATTGGCTATGAGGTGTCCATTAAAATATGTAATAAGACACCTGTTACATCGCCTGATTGTTCTAAATTATTGTGCTGGCTCCTTATGACATGATGCTTTGTATCACTTAACACAGTGTTTAGTTGCAACTGACTGAACGGCAGGTTCTCTAGCTAGAGCTGGTTACCTTGGTTACCCGTTACAATGAGAGATATTGCATAGTCCACTCTCCTGCATCCAGTGAAAAACATACAGTTTTAATGGTGAAAAAATTTAATAAATTGATATATATTCATTAATGTTGTTAGTGACTGTGGTATAAGTGGGATGATGCCCTTCAGGGCATCTGATATCAGATATAAATTGACTTTGTGAAGTCTGCTTTGAGTTGGATGCATTGTCCATTCATTTCTGATAATGAACACCTTGTGGAGCATTTTCAATTCATTTTTCTTATTTGAGATTCAAGGATCCTTCAAGCTGAGATGCAGTTCCTTAGATCTACCACATGTGGATTGTGCTTCGACAGTTTAAGGTCCAATCACCAAATTTTTTAAAATCCGAAACTTTGTGATGAATTTCAGTCAGACACAAAATGTTTTTATTTATTGGGTTGTCATATCCTCATCCAGTGCTGGAATTATGTGTTGTATAAATGTTTTCCCCCAAGGAAGTAAGGCAGCTCCAGAGATTATATTCTCCATATTAGATGTAAACATGTAAAGCCAGATCAAGAAGGGTATTTTATACATCATCTAAAATTATCTGTTAAAAGTCATTTAGGTAGTTTGGTATGAGTAAAGGCACTATCTCAGAAGAGCAACCATCCATTCCTAGAATCAGCAGTAGTAGTAAAGAGCTCAAAACTCACATTTTACAATTACTAGCAATCCAAACGTCTCCAGAGAAAAGCTGTATTCTGTTTTCATATAAAACATATATATTTTAACGCACTAATTTGTAAAATGTGTCTCAAAGGAAAATTCAAGCAAACTTCTTAAGAAAAAAAAAACAGCAAAAAGAAGGTGAAGTGTTTAGATTTGTCTGAATTAATGACCAAGCAAATTAAACTTTTTCAGGGAGTTAGTCCTTTGTTAATGCACTGGATTAGCTCCTCTTTTCTTCTATTAATGATAGGAAGATGTATTGAAGTATCTCATCTGTCAAAAATAAAAATTAGGCTAAATTGCTCCTCAGGGCCATTCATTCAATGAGCAGTGTCGTATAATGATATATGGTTACAAATTAAGTTGTCTTCCATCCTGCAAACAGTAAATTGATATTTATAAAAGTCCCAACTGGGGGGAAAAAATCCTTTATTCTGAGTTGAATACAAGGTTAAAAGACCTTGATATGTATCCCTTGCAAGAATTCCTCTTCGGATGAAAAGAGGGAAAGTGGGAAGAAATATTTTTCTTAATGTCACAGTACAAGTAGCCAATATGTTTGAGTTGGCCAGGTTAACAGTGTGAGACTGGTCCTTCAGGTCATCAATTACTATAAATGAATGCTTTTATATCCACAGTTACACTTGGATGGTGTCATGAATTATTTAGTCAGTGCAAGGCGGATTAAGGAGACGTTGTCCTCGTATGTCCTTCCCATGTCTTTAAGCTAAGTGCTTTTCCTGGATTTTTTTTCTTTTTTTCTTTCTTATTGTTGGTTCTTATACCCTGCCATTTAATAATGGAACCAACATATTTTGGAGCTGTATGAGAGTTTGGATAAATAGAGCAATGTCATACCATCAGAAGGTGTTGGATTGCATTATGAAACTAAAAATATTTACTTTTCTGCTGTTTTTTTTTTTTTAAATAGGTGAACATGTCTACCTTAGAATTACAGAAGTAAGTTTGATGGCTTTACATGTCAGCTTGATTTCCATTGTCATATTTTTTCACCTGCACGACTTCTGCATGGACCAGCACAAATGAATGCAAACCACAACAAAAATCCTGACTGAACTTAAATATTGTAGCATGTTTATCAAAAAAACAAAAGCAGAACATGAACAGCCATCAGAGAACAAACATCATCTAATCAGCTTTAGTGAAAAGCAATACTAACAATTGTACTAAGAGGCATTTTTGTCTGCCTCCATGTTCTTTGACAGGCTCCATACAAAGCCAAATTATGTTTTATCTAATTATTACATTCTACTCTGGTTTACAATATTTTGAATGAGCTAATTGTTTTGAGGTGTTAGCAAAAGTAAATCCTGTCATTTAAAGCCTTATTATGCTACTGTCAGACAGTAGCTCCTTCTCTGATAGAAGGAGGTATTGAGGAGCTGGAAATTTGACTTTTCAAGAGAAATGGATATTTAATCTTTTATGTTCAACTTTTGATATTTTCAGCTTTTCATTCTTACTACTTTTTCTTTAAGCACTTTGAGATACTTATGTGAAGGGCATAAATATAATTCATCGGTTATGCCAGTGGAATATGCAATTTGCTCATTTCAGTTGCGCAGACAAACATGTGCAGGCCTTGTCATCTGCACATGCAGTCTCTGTAGATCACCCACACCTTTTTTTTTTTTGCTGTTGCCAATGCAATTTAGTGCTCCTTACTTTGATTTTGTGTGTGTGTGTGTGTGCAAGTATTATAGTACATTCCCCCTACAGATTCCTTCTATTTTTGTTGCTTTTTAATGTTTTTCATCATCCAACAAATTGTATTAGCCTTGAAAATGTTGAAAGAAAGTTAAAACATGAGTTATTTTCCCTTTACAATTCCCACTCAGGCTCTTTCAAATAAAAACCTTGCTCCAGGATGGCTTATGTTTATTACTATGGTGAAGGGGGTCATGGGGAGCGAGATCAAACTCGTGTAATGACCATGTAATTCATGTTGTCAGACCATCATTGTCATAACATAGAACAGTAGATGTCCAAAAGATGCTGTAGTCGGTCATTTTAAGAGTTCTTTTCAAGAGACCCTGTCAATTGGGCATTATTTTTCAACATCTCTGAATGAGACTGTCATGACATTTAATGAAGATCTTCGTGGTTGTTCATATCCTGTTTGAATGGTACTATTTGGGGAACTCTTAACTGAGTAGCACAGGTGGTCAAGACCTGGGTTATGCCTCCATTAATACTGCCTTTCATCAATTAGGACTTCAATTACATGACTGGCCTAGTTTCTACCTAATGTCCAGACTTAATGTGTGTTCCTGCCAAGATCAAAAACTAGCAGTATGCTTCACCAAGTTGCTCTGAGCGAGGAGCTGAAGACTCAATTGGTTGGATTATTTATTTTCCCTCCATTGGAAGACTTTCTCACTTTATCAATTCACTTGTGAATTTGCTCTGTTAGAAGTCTTAGAATCAAATTAAATTCAATTCAAAAAGACTATATTTATTCCAAAGGGAAATGGAATGATAAATCTGTAGTTGCAAGTAGATTGGCAATTGTCTATACTTAAAAATGACATGAGTATATTCCCAAAACAAAATTCAGTTAAAGAAATAAAAAACAAAAAGAAAAATTTGCCCTTCATCCAAAAATCTGTAAATTTGAATCAAAGTGAAAGATGAAAAGCTGTCCTGTACGAAGACTACTTTTATTGTTTAACACCTGGCTAATAAATACCCTATTGTTCTCTTGTATTATGTTTGGTGATGGAACATGCTTTTACATGCATGCTCACTACTTATTTTAAACAGAGACAAAATATTGAGTATAGATATAGAGATAGACATCATATTTACCAATGCATCGCTTTTTGATTGTGTCTAGGGCCTTCATTCCTAACTATAAAGTCATGACAAATGTGACATTGTAGTTTTGTTAGCACTTCTTAAATAAGTGAAGGTAATGCCTGTAACAACATGCACAGTTTAAAATAGGATTGACAGTGAACGCCAGGAACCTCATGTAAAGGTAAAAACTTGGAATAGAAGCTTATGCATTTTAAGGCCTCTGGCACACAATGTTCTTCTCAACCCATCAGGTTCTGTCAGAGAGGTTTGCACCATCTTGCTTGCACCCTGACCACATGAGATTACCATTTTCTCTTTTTTTATACTAGAAGTCATTTTTAAAGTGGTCTTTTGGGATATTGGTAAAGAGCGATCCAACAACTGTCTCTGGTTCAAAATGCAAACCATGGCTTCAACAAATACTGAGGCTTCCATACTCCATCATGCATCCTACCCTTGCAACACCAGCAGATGAAAATTGACTAGAATCCCAGACCAACGGTGTCAAAATTAAAGCTCAACGAGTTTTAGCTATGCATGTTTTGTTCCACGAAATTTTACCCAATTCTGGTACCTAAAACATTTTAGCAAGTGGGGATTACGTCAATAATAACAGCACCAAAAAGAAAAGAGCAGATCAAAAATAGGCAAAAACAGTGTTAGGAAAAGGATTTAACCCAAATATAATCTCCCAATTCTATTAGTTTTTGTTCTGAGCTATTTTATTCCATCAGCTCACAGAAACTGGGTTAAAAAAATGATCCACCTTGAAAATTATTTTTTTTAAAATTTTATTTTCTATATAAAAAAAAAAAAACAGGTTTCTGATAATTGGAGGAGGAAATATCAGAGCAATTGTTTTGAAGGCCTTATTACGTTGGAGTTCATAAAAAAAATGAATCAAAATAAATAACAATAAAACACTAATGAATAGGATGCCCATGGATGTTCAGGGTTAGCAGACAGAGATTATAAGTCTTTATGTGAATATTTCAATGATTAATAAAAAAAATACAACTTAACAAGAATAGGTCACAATAGGTCTTAACTCTACTCTTTGGAAGGTTCATTATTGATTTTTGGTTACAATTCAATCTTTTTTTTAAATTAGATAAATAAATAAAATCCATATTAAGCTTGATAGCATTTTCAAATTCAGGGATGGATAGTAGCTAGTTACATTTACAGAGTTACATTTAGTGGCATAACTTTTAAAATATATATATATATATATATATATATACTTTAAGAAACATTGTCACAGCATTGCTTAATCTATTCTAATCTATTCTCTTCAAGTTGTTAAAAAAACACATTCTTCAAGCATTTATAACAATGCTCTGTCATTCACTTTAAACTGACATTGGTTCATTTTGTTGTCATACAGAACTTTGTATTACATTAATTTATCACAAGCTAAACTTGCTTTCAAATGATCTTTTGATATCTCATGAGTATAATCCAGAGATTTAAGATTAGATTTGCATAAAAAAACTAACTGAGATAGGGTCTGTCTCAACTTTGGAATGATTAAGTGGTATGGGTGTGAAATCTGGATCTACAGATTTTAAGATAGAATTTTTCACAGTTGGCCTTCAAGCTAGAAATCTATATATCTGGCTTTTATTATTCAGTCTGAAAATTCCATTAAAAATCTTATTATTACATTATTTCCAAATCTTTTATTAGCAAAGCAGCCATGAAAAGAGCATAGATAATGCAGGACATAAAAATGAGTTAATGAGCATTGCACATATAAAATATAGAAGGTGTAGTTTCTGTATGTCTATAGCTGAGCAGAAGATTGTTATGCAAGGAACAGCAAGCTTTTCCTTGAATTGACTTCAGAGCAGACTGGTTTCAGAAGGCTCTCCAAGTTCTATTTCATCCCATGCTTAATTCAAGCATAATGTATGTTAATGTATGTTAATCTGTGTCACTGATATGCTAATAAATAACCTCTCTCAAAATCCAATGTAGAGTGTGGTGGCTATCTCAGACTGATTGACAAAGGTTTAGATCCTGAGGAATGGTTTGCACAAATTGTTTTCTTAAAGGGGGATCTAAAACTTTTTGGATTTTTTAAAATAAATGTAGAGAAAATTTAAAATATATAATCTGTTATCATTTAAATTGTGTTTCTGTGCAATATATTTATATTTTTATCATGTCCTGTGCAAATCAAAATTTATTTAATGGATAAATAAATTTGCAATTTGTTAGCTGTTTCACAGAAATGCATGTAGAAAGTTTTTAAACCGGAAAAGAATAGATAAATTGAGCATAGATAACTCCACATATTGTATTTAAAATTTTTACTTCGTTCTTCTCAGTGTTTTTATTTGTTTGTTGCAAATATGCAGGAAGGTCTGAGCAATATCATCCCTCTGCTAACAGTAGGTGGCACCAAGTCCTCATGATCCAAATAGTAAGCCTAAGCTCTACCTTCCTTTTCACTCAAGTTCCTTATTAGTGAAAATAAAGAAACAAGTCCGGGTATTCCAAATCCTTCAGGTATGATAATTTTACAGATTTCATCCAAAGTTTTATGTTTATAGGATTCTCTACATATTTAGAAATTTAATCTAAAACAATCAAAACAGTGTTGGTGTGCTAAAGGGCTAAAATAGTAAAATAGGTTGAGGTTATGTGACGATTTCTAATTTTGTTATGTTGGAGATATTTGCAACGTCTTGGTGGGTGAGGGTGGAGATGTTTTAAAGAACGAAAACTAGGGGGTTTAGTGCAGTTAAGTAAACATTGCACACATGTTGCTGCATTTACTAAAAGAAATGTCAGGAATGCAGTGTTGCTTTGTGTTTGCTGAAGATAGCTCTCTATGAATCCTGACCCAAAGGCTTCTTTGCCAGTTTCACAAGCTGGTCTTTAAGAGACCTGAATGCCTTGATTGTATCTCATCGACATTCTTTGGCTGTGATGCCATTTTTTCATGTTGGGATAAAACAGAAAAGTCTACAGCACATTTCTCCAGTGCACCTACACATTACTTCTATGCCTTAAAGTTCATGGTCAAGTTATCTTGTCAAGACAAGGAGACCTGCATCTATGAGAAAGATGACTTTGGAGTTAATCATTTTCACACCCGCACTCCAGTGAATATTTCATGATTCGATTTCACTATGTTTGTCTTGGTTTTTTGAGACAATCAAGCCATTAGAAAACAGTCATCAAATATTCATGTTTGCTCAACAGGCTCATCAAAATTTATCAAATCTGTTAAAAGAAAATACACCTAATAATACAAGAAAAAGGCTGTTGAACAATTTTGTTTTCATAATTGAAGCAATGAGGACAATATCATGGGATCAGTAATTGACTAAACACGAGATATGATTTATTCAACTTATTTTAAAGGATCAGATCAACCTAAACTGCAATAGCTGTGTGAAACAAGGGTGAGGAGCAGTTTTTAGTGAATCACAATTGCAGTTCTATCAACTTATAGCAATAAGAGACACTCAAAAATGTGTAGATTTTATGTTTTAAAAATAAAACTTTTATTTTGTATGTCTTGTATCAAAGCCAAACCAGTTTAATAGATATAATAGAATAATGTTTTAACCTAATGTGTTGAAAATGTAAAGTAAATGCAAGATATTTTCCCACAATACAAAAACTTTTTTGTGTTTTCAGTAATATTAGAGTGGCAAGTATCTATCAACATGATTAAGTAACAGTCGGCAATAAATCATAGCTAAGTCCAAGGCTCTCAACTTTTATTGGCAGCATTGATCAATTTGAAAGGCTTTAACTTAATTATTCTGCTGTTGTGGCTAAATCTAACACTGGAAAAAAAATACAGCAGTTGTTTGAGCTTTAAAGATTTCTTTTTAAAGCTTCCTCACCATCCTACTGATTGTGTGGTGGTGAGTAAAACTCAATTTTCTGCCTTGTTTGTCCCAGCTCTAGTTGTTTTATACTTTTTAATAAGTGCCCTTAATAAAACAAGCAAGGTTAGATGAGCAGCTGTTTTATATTGACTTATCCACACACAGAAATGCCTCACTTGAACGGCATATTCTCTTGTCCCTCCTGTTTCAAAGAGTTGCTTAGAGTAAATGTCCTCTATGTTACATCATATTTTCTCTTTTTTCCAAGTCTCTATTATCAGAGTCCAAAAATATGAAAGGGAACTGCTCACACGGATATTCATTTCAGCATATTTTTGTCTTTAGTGGTTCATCTTCACATTTTTAAAATTCCTCCTATTTTTGAGGGGTGTGGAAGGGACCTAAACTTCACTATTAATGATCAGGAAAACCTTCCTTACGGATGTGCTCATAAACACATTGGTCATTTCCTTAGTTGATGTCGTAGTGGATAATGACATGTTGAAAATAAATGAGCCCACTCGTAATCATGCCTAATCTGCCATTGCAGACAATCTTGTGAGATTCATTAATCACCTCTGAAAGCAGTAGAAGATTCTTGTTTGTGCTGCCCCAGGATAGATAAGTAAATGCAGAAAGCTTTGATTTGCACCTACTGTAACACACTGACTGCTAATTGCTAATTGTATAATGATCTGAGCAGCACAGACTTACCGAGTCCATTCCATTATTGTTGGTTTCACATTAGGTTGAGGTTTGTGGAAGTGATTCCAGTTAATCCATTGCACTCATTGAAGAGTCTATCTGCTTTATTTTGTAGCATTCAGTCCATACAGTGTTGGATTTAGTCATTGCACATAGGTCAGGACTACACACTATAAAACCTCTTAAAGTACTGTTTTCAACTGACTATTTTAAAGTCCTAATTGAATTTAAATGATTGTTTGCTTAGTGGGCCATAAAGTCCCTTAACAAAATGTCTAATGGAGCCATAATATCAAGTAAGGACTTTAAAACAGTCAAGAAGGCATAACAACAAATCTCGGAGCAGCTCAACTGTAAATACTAATTGTTATTGTAGGTGGAATTTCTTCCACAAAGCAATTCAACTTGGAATTTAGATCCAAAGCAAATATGTGTAATGTGATTTTACAGCATAACGATGTTTCTGCTTTTCCAAAATGGTCACCCTGCGGATAGACTGAAGATTGCATTGCGACAGGGCCACTAATGACTATTTCTGGATGTGAAAATACTGCTCAACGACCAGCACTGATCGTACTATCTGAGCTTTTCAACTGGGAGTGCAAACAACTGCCACATGTCAAAGCTTAAAGAAACAGTATTTTGCTTTAAATTCCCAACTCTTGCTGCGTTCGAGGTACTTTTTTGTAGAAAAAAATAAATAAAAGAAATCAGATATTCTTTGCCAGACCAGTGTTTGGTGTACTGTTGCAAATGACTGAAACTATTTGGGGGAACCTAAACATATTGGTGATTTATTTAAGACACACACACACACACATAAAAACACCTTACATCTACAGTTATGTCTGAAATATGCTGCTACTGTTGCTATGAAGAATTTCCTGTTCATCTGATCTGAAGTTGTTGACAGGCATTAACTTCAACTCATTATGACACTGACTTTAACCTACTGTTCTGCTCTGCTGTACTGCTGTACAGAGCAAAAAAGCCTAACATGACTTGAAGAATAATCTGTCTAAGCAAGGTATGGGGGTCTGATATTAACAAAAATCTGTCAGATCCACATTATAGCCGAATATTTATAAATTATCCTGTTGGTAAAAATCATACAGGTTATATTTTGTCTTCCAGTGTTCTTGGTGAATCAAAGGCAAAACAATTTGTAAAAAATAACGACCTACCTTATAAATACAGATTATTACAGAATCGGCTTTTTGTCATATTTCAGCATCAAGCTGTAGGGACTAAGCATAAGGGCTTCAACAAGAAATGATTCATACAGAAGTTAGCTCTTATAATACCAGGAAACAAACTATGAGAAGTTAAATACAAAAAATACATTCTACCTCAAGTTTATGTCGGTTATATTTTTTACTCCTTCTTTTCTTCTTGCAAAATTGTGATTCATGTCTACTAAGGTTAAAAAAAAATACAAATTAGAATGAAATGGGCTAAATTGGGAAATGCTACAGAAATTAGGGATCTGCACAAAAACGGTTAACTTAAATGAAAAGATGTATTCATGTATTGATGTACATAATCTGAAGGCCAGAGCTGGCTTCAGAAACATAACATTTTGTATTAAATTACAAAATAAATTTTATTATCATTAAATTATAT
>NW_015150940.1:481120-495767 GCF_000732505.1 Cyprinodon variegatus | reverse complement strand
ATAAACATAGTCAAAGTTTCGAAGATTAAATTCCATATTTAATATGTTTAATTGACTAAAAATGCAGTCAAAATGTAAAATCTGAGATTTAAATAATGCAAAAAGGATAAATCTTTGATTTAATAAAGGGAAGTATGCCCTGATGTTGCTTGTTTGTAAATTAATAGTAGTATTAAGCAGGTATTAAACTTTTCATTTTAATTAGGCCCACTTTTTCAACTTAGTTGTTCTGATCTTTTATTAAATTCTGTGTTGTTTTTTATTAAAAATTACAGTCTAATTAATCTATATAATTCCCTTTATTTGCTAAAAAAAAACGTATTAATTACTAAATTAATAATTCATTACTAAAATTAATTACTTTTAATTTAACTGCTCTCTAAAGTTTTTTACGGAACCTAACAAATTTTGACCTTTACTGCTAAAATATCTATTGTGGTTCAATATGTGAAGATTGTAAAATTTGTTTTCACAATACATTTGAACGAAAATAACATTTAATTTACAGTCACTAACTTACATTAAAATTTGAATTTAATATTTTTCACAAGCAAAGAGCAGGGAGAAAAAAATCTAAATAATATTTTGGTTCCAAATTGTTTATATTTTATACTGAATATATATTAAAAAAAAAAAAAAAAAAAAACAAACTAAAAAACAGGCTCCTAAGGAAACAATCAGCTTTGGATAATGGAGCTTTAAAATATATATTTTTAAAAAGTAATCTCTCTTTAGTCCAACAAACTGACACCATAATTTAGCTTATCATTGGTTAAACCTGTAAAAGCAACCTGTTAGCCATTCCAAAGACTTTATTTTTCAATCAGTCAATTTGACGGTCAGTATTTTAGCAATAACAAGGTAATTCTCAAATAAATATTAGCTGAAAACTTCTCATACAGGAGATGATCTACAGAAGGAAGATGCAGACTTTCAAGTCATGTGTTAGATTTTTGTTTGCTCAAGATGTTCAGATACTTTTCTTCAATAGATTATTTGGGCACTTCCTTCTTTAATTTGTTGATCCCTATATTTCAACCACAGAGTCAGTGTTGTGCATTAATATTTTCCTGAATGGAGCTTACAATTCTGAGAACTTTGACCGAGCATGCTTTTTTTCTCTATGAACATACACTTAAAGCTACTTACCTTATGTCACTTAACTCTAGCTTTGTAGGGGGGTGCACTTTTGTAATATTTTAACAGATATTTAAGTGCCTCTATGTCCATGAGTTACTACTGTATGTCCTTGAAGGGAGCCAATACGAGATGAAGGAATACATTGGCGGCACTCTCTATTGTTGTGAGTACTTATATTGGTAATGTAAGCCTTCCCTGCGTTATGGATAAGAATATCAACTGATTGCTCAATCCCGATCTCCAGAAACAGACTAAACTTTGGTTACGAACTTCTGGGGTTGAACTTTGACCATGAATGAATAAATGAACTGAGTTTAGAACAAGTGTATTTATAAGAACCTAATTGATTAGTTTAAAATCAAACAGATTCTGAAAAATATTTTTTTTATGTTATCCATATGCATTTTTTTTTTTAAATATTTTTTTGTCTACTGTAGAGTGTAGGTATTTTTGGATTAATGGAATACAATTTCAAATTAATGGAGGTGTTAAAAAAAATCTTAAATTCATCTTACATCATAAAGAACTTGATAAGGTGCCACAAAATAGCCTATAAAATATATATTCTAATTCATGTATTGCCAAAAACACCAAAGAACAAAAACTTTCCAGTGCTTTGCAGGTTGGAAGTTATATCATATAGTAGCAGCCGTTCAAAATTGCCCTTCCCAGCCAAATAGCAGCCCACTCCACTGCAACTCCTAGATATTTGCACTGCAACTTCTTGCCTCTTGCATGTTTTTACTCTGACTCCACCCTTTCACTGAATTACAGGGTCTGACCAAGAGATGATGCTTCTCTTCATGACAAAAATAATATTTTAATAAAAATATTCATGTTTAAAAAAAATAATTGTAGGGGATCAGCCAAAGACCAGCCAAGGGCCCATCAAGGAAAGTGGGGAAATTTTAAATGGCTACTACTATAATTCCTTAAACATTAACGATTAAACAGTTTCATGTAAATTTTGGAATATTTTGCATCGGTGGGTGGATATAGCAAAATAAAAAATTACTTCCTCAATTCTGCAAAGTTAGATGCTTTTCTAAAATGCTTTTTGCCTTTTCGGAAAAAAGAGTTGATGTCCTAAACAGGAAATGGAAACACATTTTCTGAATACATTTTGACATTTAACAAACATTTACCTCTCATTACTGACTTCCATGATATTCCCTAAGTGCCTCTTTCTGTACACATTTAATAGTAGTATAACATCAACTTTACTAGTAGACATTACAAAAAATAAAAACAACTTGCTGGACAGCAATATCTCTCTGCAAACCTCTCTCATTCTTTCCTATTGTGTGGCCCATATAATTTGCAACCTCAACTTCCTGTTCATCGCCGCCACGCCATATCATTGAATTCTGAGAAAGTTACACTTTGTGTGCTCTTGTTTATCATGCTTAAATCAATTTTTAAATGTAATATTTAAAAGGTTCACATTTTTAATGATAGGATAGAAAAAGAGCAATATTAAGTCAAGTTCATGCATTTAAAATGGTTTGTTAAAACAAGATACTTTTCCATGTGTTAACCATAGCAATAACTTCCACAAGAGTCTAATACATTTTTTTTCGAGTTTAATTGCTCATACTCATCACTTTTGTTTATTGTACAGATCAGAGGTTCAGATAAGGATATTGCAAAAAAATGCAAGGTGTTGTCTTGTTTATTTGCCAGATTCGCTTATAGCATTTAAATGATTAGTACCTTAACTGATTTAGATGCAGAATATCAAATGTTTGTTTCACCTCTAAGTGTAATGAGCTTCAATTTATGCAGTCTTGCTAGGAGTGGCCCTTTTGGGGGCAAGGAACTATGTTCATGGTCAGTGGGCATGACAGAATCACAATGCTTCTCATGCTTTCAGTACATGTAATATAAATCCTTATTAAGTTTGTTTAAAGTTATTTTCCTGAGACATATAATTACAAGGACTTTCTGCAAATACAGTAGCATCTGCATGACTATAACAGTGCTATTATAAAATCCAAGAAAAGGCAATTATTTTTCTTTTTGACCGAATATCTTTCACTACTGTTCAAATAAATCCTCAGTCTTGCCTAAATATGCTCAAATGAAATTTGTATTATTTATTAGGAGCAAAAGCATCTCTTTTTTTTTAAAGTCCTGAACTCATTTGAACTTGAGTGAGACTTCCCAACACTTGGTTCGTGTGGCATTTACGACATCGAGAGAGAGAGATATGGGCTCAATCCATCAATCTTTCACTTTTTTATGTAACTGCTTCAGGGTGAAGAATGGAAGAGAAAATAATTCAACATCATTCTGATTTCTTAGGTTTTCATCATTCTGTTTTATCAAGGAGAGTCATTTATGAATCAAGTTTTGAAACTGCTATGATTTGATTGAACCTCTGTCAGCAGCTCAAATATTACACTCCAAAACACCTCAGTTCTTCCACACTTCTTCATTTCTGACAGTCTAATTATCTCTGTATCAATCATTAAAATCTATTAACATTTCATGTGTTTCTTTATGAAGCAGCTCACGCTGTACTTAGTTTTAATGCTTAAAGGTTTTTTCTGGAAGAATAAAAATTTTAAAGCTCATTATATTCGAATCTGTGCGTCAGTATTTCATGCCACATCCAAATGGACACATATACACCACCATTTAAATGTGACCAGAGTGGAAAGTGTTATATAGTTTTAATTAGAGTTAAGTTTATTTTTACTGTACAACTTAAACCAAATTAAGCTAATCAATGCAGCTGTTGTTTAGGGACAATACAGATAATCAACAGTGTTACTGCAGTGCATCCTTCTCTTACAGTCCCTATTTGTACAATCAGTTGTGTTTACAGCGTTTGCATTAAGCACCCTTCTAAGTGTGGGATTCTTTTCCAGTTAACAGGAAGTAACAAACTATATTAATAATAATAGATAATGCAATAAGAAAAAAAGATAAAAATCTAGGGTGTGACATTACAGATTTTTTTTCATAATCCCTACTACTGCATTTTGCCCCATATTTATTTATTTTGCACTGCAGTGAACATTTCCATATCAATGCCTTTTGCACCATGAGTTTACACTGGTATTCACTTTCTTTTATACTGTTTACATTCTTGATCATTGCTGCACTTTATAAATGTTAATGTTAATTTCACTGTTTCACTGGTATAAGCTGCTCATTGACTGTTGAAAAGCTGTAAGCATCGACATTTGGATCGAAAGTCTAAGTTTGTTAGACATACTATAACGGTTGTTCATCTTCAAAAACCCTGCAGTTTGGTTAACTCACAACAATTCTGCAAAGAAAAGTGTTATCTGGCAGCTGTTCCACTAACAGTGATAAAAGCAGGTATTACTAAAAGTCAATACATTGATTTATGTAGCTTTATATCACTCAAATAGTGCATGCTGCTCAGGTTATCTTTCTCCAATATTGTTGTATGATTGTATGAGACAGTAAAGTGTAATGAAGAGTTCTGAGGGGGCAGTACATTTCCATTGGACCACACGTATGAATTGATCACATATGTGTCACTTCTAAGCAGTCAAAATTAATGACAAGCTCTAATGCTTTTAATTCACAGACCTTTTGTCCTTCCTCCTTCTGAACCTGTCACTGTTTGAGTTACTTTACTCAGAAACCCCATGGTAAGATTAATTACAGTCAGGAAGGAGATCAGTGGCAAATAACTAGCTTGTGGTAGCTTTTAAGGGCCTCCTCCTCTGCAGCCACAGGAACCTGAAACTTAATACCATATCCATTAAGCATATAACTTAGCTTGGACAAAAACACCATTGATGAACTTGATAGGATTATAATCGTGAGCTGAGGATCAGTGTCAGATAGAGATAATTCAGGCATAATTCCGTTTCTGCCTTAAAGTTAAATAAAATAAAACATCTACCAGAATTTCAACCTAGTTCATTATCCAAAATCATTTTTAAAATTTTGAAATAAACATATTTATTGATGAAGAAATATGATCCAGTTTTATATTCATATTAACAGGTAAAAAAAATATGATCTAGCCATCTTTTGAAAAAATATTGATTAAAAAAATTGAAGAAGTTTCAATGACTAATTACTTGCAAGTTTTTTAAAGTAGAGGGAGATGAAACAAGTGTCTTCCAGTGAGGGAATTATTTATTATGCATAATTATGCATGTGTGTGCAAGATAATGTCGTGTGTTTCTTTGATACCCTGTGACAGACTGATGTCCAAAATAAGCACCAGCTGATAATAAAAGATACTGGAGCATTGATGAATTTCAGAATCTTAGAAACAAGTCACAAGATGTTTTGTATTCATCTATCGGAATTTAAAAGTATAACTGAGCTTTCTATCCCATTGATTTAAATGAAATATCAGACAAGGCCTCTGTGTTACATTTTTTTCTTTTCTCAAATATCTTTTCATCAAAAGAAATAAAATGCTTATTTGACATTTGAGTCTGATTTTGTTAAAGTTCTATTTATGACATACTGGATCCAGTACTACAAGGATAAAAACCATCAAAAATATTTTTTTAAGAAAAAGCTTTAAATTCCATTTAACCATCGCAAGACCATATTCTGACATAAAATACCTTTCTGAATATTATTTATTTTTTATCTAGTAATTAATTAGTGAGCTGTAAAAATCAACTGGACTTCCATGCAACAGCATTTTACCACGTTTACTAGATAAAACTGAAAAGCTCTTGTGTTTTTCTTATACACAGTCCTAATTTTACAAATAAAACAAAACCTTCTATTCTATTCTGTTCTATTCTATTATATTCTATTCTACATTTTTATTACCCAATAAGAGAATGGGCCAGAGGTAAGTGAACTCCTGCACTACAGGTTAGCAGAGGAAAATATCAAGTCAACAGTTATAATAACTTCATAAATCAAAGTGAATTTCTTTTTTATTCTAACAAAGAAGTTCTAAATTATACTGCTGCTGCTGCTTTGACCAAAGTTACAGTAAAGTTAACACATCAGACTTTTTCATCTAGCACAGCGTGACACTTCAATTTCATTAAAGTGGAAAATTATTGTCTGAGGTATATTATATCCACATGCCATGATTTATGCTGACAGATCTCTCTTTTTAGTGTTCATTTGGATAATTTTATTTCCTCTCATGCTTTGTTTCACACACATACCAGAATGCTTGTCTCCTGCTCCTAATATAAAGTATAAGCACAAGTTGGAATCATACTGGAGTTTTAGAGAGAGAAGGAAGATGCATTAAACCCTTACCAGACCAGGAAATATTGACATTATCTTAAGGGGACCTGTTACATTTTTTAGCATGGCAACAACATTAATAATATGCTGTTGTGTCTTTCTTTAAAAGTAGTGTTGATCATGTCAGGTTGGAGTCATTTCTGTTTGAATCCTAATGTCAACTGAAATAACACAAGGCAAATAATAAAGATGAGATGAATTCAATTTAAAAAAAATTGTGGTTGGTGTTTCCCTCAACTGATGCTTTTCTGGTTAATATTAAGGTTTTTCACTACTTGCAATTTTTACCATTTAGGGATTTTTTTTTTGTGTAAATTTCATTAAAGCTTGGATTTAACTGATATAATATTTTTATTATTGTATCTAAAATGGCAAATTTACATTTATATACACCCACCCGTGATTCAACCTCCAGGAGCACCCGCCAAGGCACCCATCCCCAGACCGTGAGTACAGCCAATGCACCAGAAGGCCAAGGCGCCAGTCAGTAGAGAGGGGCAGGACGGGGGAGGTGGGCTCAGCATAAAGTGGAGACTTGAGATATCCATGGGAAAGGGAGCAGTTCAACTAGTATTTTAGTATTTTTTATTTATAATACTTAAAAACTGTGCTAATATTTTAATGTTTTTATCAAGGGAAAAACAATATTTTCTGGCTAAACACAAGCCTTATCTTAGGTTAATTGGATACAGAAGAACAATACTCGAGAAATTTGGATTGTGATGTTGTGTGATTTTTTGCAATCTTAGTGATAGGTTGTAATATGATATTATCTATTGTAAAAAAAAAAACAGTTTCATGATCAAATTGAATAACATTGTTACATTGTAGTGAAGATTATTTGCAAGTACTCAACATTAAATTGTTATACTTCAAGACATTAAAAGAGTCTCAAAATGTTAGGAAAATTGCAAGCTTTGGTCACTGTCTTGTGGAGCAAGGACATTAATGTTTTGATGGGTACTGAGATAAACGTTCGATAAAGTGCCTAATATTAAAGAAATTTTTTTATTGAGTAAAAAAAAAGGGTCAACCCCTTAGGAAATTGACTTTGATGCATATAATGTGATTTGGAAAGATAGCAGCGCAGGGCAACAGAACTACCAGCTAAAGCATTGAATGACTACAGTATTGCTTGCTTTTAAAACTCATGCTCATCTTACATAACTGCATAGAATATTTTAGAGAGGCAACACCTTAATCTGGATCTGGTCTGAAGTTGTTAAAAAGTCCTTTTGTGTTTTGAAAAAAAAAAAACATTTGAGAGGTCTTACAGATCTTTCCTTTTTTTATATACTTTCATCTTAATTAGAAAAAGTGTTACAAATTCCCTTGTTCTAACAAATCAAATCATTGTGTTCTTTAAAAAGAAATAGAATTTACCACCATTAACAAGCAACCGTTACATCTTTTGAAAAAACTTTGAATGTTGTTTAAAAATTGTCTGCACAAAAAACTGAAAAATAACAAATATACACTGTTCCTGGATATAAAAACATTTTAAAAACTCTTGATATGCATTTAAAGAAAAATGGATGAGAACAGAAAAGGGCCCCCTCGGAATATGGAGCAATTTTTTTGCACCAATGTAATTGGGGTGGGTGTGAAAACATCCCTGTGCCAGTCAAAGAGATTGATTTCCATGTTCACAGGGGGGTCAGCTTTCATATCAGAGATGCTGTGATGCGATTTTGATTGTGACTGCTTCTCTGCCACCCTACCGAGATTATGTTTTTGATATTCGAAATTGCTTTAACAACAATATAAACTGACAGACGGGCTGAAACTCAGGAGAACAAACAAAGGAGTTAAACTAAGTCCATGATTAGCTACCTTTCAGTTGAAGCCTTAGATAAAAAAAGTGCATCTATTGTATATAGAGTTAACATAAAAAATGTCACAATAGAGCAACTGAAGTGTTTTGGGGAGCAATGAAAGGGCAGTAGTGTTCTTAGTTTCTGCCTTTGTAATGCAACAGAGATTTCCCTCAACGCCACTGTGAAGACATCCAATTAAAATCAGAAAATATGGCCTTTGAGTTGGAGGTTACTGTTCCCGGTGGTTTTCCACTAACAATATTTTCATGGACAAATGTCTTTAGATCGAGATAAATATACTTCACTTTATGTGTGTGTGTGTGTGCGTGTGTGTGAGCTTGTGAGCCTCCTAATAACAGCTGGAGACTGAATCCATGCAAATCTGCATTTCTCACTGTAAGGTGCTTCTGCATAGTTAGGCATATTGGAAATGATAAGAAGGGATAATAATACAAACAAACACTCATCATATACTTTAATAGCAAAACCTATTCTATTGCCTACCCTGAGTAGTAAGCAGATACTCTGAGTAGTTCTACCCCACTTTTCCATACACAAGAGTTTCCGTTTTCAGAACAGGTAATAACAGTCTGGTATCTCAACTTGACATCTGATCGGCTATGAGTTTAGTGTGAGCAGTAGCATATAAGAAGCCCTCATCAATGGAACAGATATAGCACGATTCACCATAGCAACTGCAAGACAGAAGCCTATTACTACTCAATTTGTGGCCACACCCACAGGAAATAGGGAGTAAGAGGGAAAGGTTGACTGAGTCCTTTAATGGATGCCTTTTGTATCCTATGCCATGGGGCTCCTCTGACCACAAATGGAGTAGTTTAATTTGCATATCTTTTAAACATTCTGGTCAGAGATTTAAGATTAATATTTCACATCTAATATATATATATATATATATATGTAGAGATATGTATATAGATATCTATTTCTCTCTGTATCTGTACACAGCCACAAATGGCTGACTTTTTCTCACAGTGGGCACCGGAATTGTCACACTCTGTATCCCATTCTCAGTGAGCCATTGCAGTGATATACGAGATCTGTCAATAATAAAAGATGTAGATTTTCCCGTGCAGCAATTGGTTCCCCATATCATTACTTTGGTTCCATCAACTAATCTACCGTTTGGCATTAACAGATTTGGTGCACCAGATACACCACTTTGCAACTCAAAGAAGCATTGCACAAGTTTAAAAGTTTTTTCTTTTTTTTTTCTTTTGAACTTTGTCCGATGTGTAAAATAATTTCCCCCTTTTTTTAATCATAGTTACTTTTATAGGCTCTATTAATATGTTAATTGAAAAGCAATACATGCTAAGTTTTTGTTTTTGGTCAATGCCATGTCATTACTAGCAAGGTGTACTTAAAATATGGAATTATGCTAAAGAGTATAGGCTCAAAACGGTTCTAACAGGCTGAAATCAACTTTGCAACAATAGTACGACTATGTGTTAATACAGATTCATCTTTGCTGAAATAAGTCTATGTAAAATTTCATCCAGTTTAAAACTGTTGGTGGTATAAGCACATATGTATAAACCAAGTTAAAAGGCTTCTCAATGTTGTTATTCCTTGGTTGCAAAAGAAAAAAATGTAACTATAGAATCTATGTATGAAAAAAAAATAATGTATTAAAAAAAAAAGTTTTACTGCTCAGCACTGCTCAGTTGTTATATAAATGATTAAAAAAAGACATGCATAGAAATATGTGCTAAGTATGTCTATACATTTGTATACAAACACTCCAGTGATAGGTAGCTTCTATGCATGTATATTCTCCCTAAATTGTTTCTGAGTAAAGTCCAACCGAGACTGATCATGTGAAACAAAAACATGATTTGAGGCCCAGTAACTTATTGAAGCTATTGCAGAGATCAGAGCCACGGTCCCTGCAGTTAAAAGAAAAAGGTTTTCCAACAGTAAAACTTACCAATGTTTGGCCTGCCAGAGCTTTACACCTTTCATGAATTAGTTCAGCCTTGCCTCCATGCTTGTAATTACAGCCCCCATCTGAATGAGCTTAGCAGGCAAGTGTGAAGGAGTCCCAGTGAAGCCCAGCATGGGGCCTTTCAGTCCTGCATATTTCAGTCGTGCCATTTCACAAAAAAATGTATTATAGCCTTGCAGCTCTGGTAAATGTCATTCCATTCTCTCCTGTGTGGGAGGAATGGCAGCCATGGCGGTGGTCAAAGAGCCCTGGCCCCTCACAATCAACAGGAGGGCGGGCATTTAGAAAAATAGATACACATAAACAAACAATGCCACTTGTTTTTTTCCCCCCTTTTCTTAGTTTATTTTAATTATTTTTACTTGTTTTATTTGTGAATTTAAGGAGAGCTCATGTACCAGCCACAGTAATCTTGATTTAAAATTTTCTTACTTCACTTAGTTTAAGCCCTCAGATTGGAATTCCTTTTTAAACTCTGAGTTAAATGAATTTAGGGTTTCTACCTTTACATTTCCACCATCTTAGATGGTATTAGTCAACTAAATGAGTAAAATAATGCTAATTTAGTTAGTGTGCTTTTATGGAGCTTAAGTAAAAATCTTTAATTGATATTAGGTTTATCTTCTAAAACATCAAATGTATTATTAGAAAAAAGATTAAACTAAAAAGTGTTATTTCAAGAAGAAAATACTCCAACCTTGAAGCTACGCTTTCCTTTAAATTCAAGCATAACTGGCTGCCAAAACCTTAGATTCTGCTATATAGCAAATATTTATTAGATATCTATTAAAGGACAGCCATTCAAAAGAGCAGGTGATTAACATTTATGTTTTATATTTTCAATAGTAGACTCATGCTGAAAGTTTGCATTTCATGGCTGTACAGAAATCCATTCATTTAGTGCTATGCTTTCATTCAAACATAATGTCAACTTGTAATATTTTTAAAAAACTTTACAGTTTTTTTTCTGAATGTGCTTACAAACAGAGTGACATGCTAACACCAGATTTTAACTCAAGGAAAAATGGTCTCCTGAGATGTATAAAATAGTTGATTAATCAAACGCTAAGCACAGTTTCTGAAATCTTAAGTTCTGTCGCACACATGAAGATAAATAAAAAAGAAAAATGGTTTAGACAGATTGGGAAAACATGATTCTGCTCCCTTTCTTGAACAGGAAATACAGAAAATATAACATAGAAAGTATTATTAAAACTAGAACCTTAACCACCTTTAGTGGCTACATTCTACTCTTAGGAATCATAATCTTAAAACCCTGAATTGTGGGAAACATAAGAAGTTATTAATGCGCCACAAAAAAATTTAAAAAATCTGTTTTTTCTCAAGGTTGGATATTGTTTTGACAGAGTTGAAGAGGCAGAGATGATTTCTTGCTAAATTTAATGAAACAGTAAAAATACAAAAATCAATAGTCCAGAACTGATTGACAAGAAGCTCGGAAACCAAAAACTAGGAGACACAAGGTAGGAATAAAACCTAAAGAATGACAAGGATCCAGCAATGAGTATCTGAACAGTGAACAGGAGGTTTATATATGGGAGACAAAACAACTAAAGAACTAATTAGCTGATTGGGAGCAGGTTTGGACAGAAGTAACTAGAAGGAGCTAAATGGAAAAGAAAGGACACTAGAGGGCAACAGATAATAACCAGAGCTAACAACAGGTTACCTCTAAAGGTAACTAGAAAATAACTTAAATAAGGCTAATGGGGAATAAAATGAATGAATACAAAAAAGGAATGACCAAGAGAAAAAGTAGAGCATACAAGAAGGGACTGGAGATAACTGAAGCCATGGAAAACAAAACCTAAAGATAAGAAAAAAGATTAAGTATACCTATAGACTAAGGAATAAATAATACCAAACAGAGTAAAGTAAGAGCAAAACTAAGAATAATAAAAATCCTCTAAATCTAGACAACAACGCAGAACAAAACAAAGCAAACTTGAGAACCTCAAAACTAAAAAGTTAAACAGGAACTAAAGGTCCGGAATGTAAGACCATTATATTATTTAGTCTTATTTGACTTGATCCTGAACTCATTTGGTTGAACTGTTGGGCACACAAGATGAACATGGTTTAGACACATGAGTGCAAATTGTACAGCACAGCACAGAAATATGACATTTTCAGAGTATTCCCTAATATCCATCCTTAGTGACGATGCCCAGACAGCAATGATTACAGCTGTGAACACGGTCAAGACAACTTGACAAAAATGTTCCATACCACCTTTCTGGGTGACTCTTTTTCTAAATTAGTTTTGCATTTTGAGCAAAATACAACCTGGGACGTTTGGAAATTCTGCAGGCTTATTGTGTAACTAAATAGCTGGTGGACCTCTAATTGCCTTTGATTGCTTCTATAAAATGGCAGAGATATTAGAATGATGGAAGTGTTTGTTGTTCTCCTTTGTGTAGATAATATCTAAATTAACTGAATTTAGAGGAAATAAATGATAAACGATAAAGAAAGGGCTTAACCGTCCTTATATCAAACACATTGTACATGATACAATAAAGTCTTTGTTTACCTACATACAAGTAATTAATATAAATACATTGTGTGCTACAATCTTTACTGTTACATTATATTTCATAGGTCTCATAGAAACAGATTATTTTGACTGAACTGAAGCCTTTTTTTGTTTGCAGGTTCATCACATTTCTCATCATGTCTTAAATGATCAATAAATACCGAATTAATGATTGAGCTAAACGAAAATAGCTTTCTTTTAGAGGTAAATCTGTTCTTTGGACTAATTAGAATTTTGTAGATAGAAAAGTAATAACATTATTACTTTTTACTTTTTTTAATGTCTCATGTCAATCATAAGGTTGTGTGAGCTGTTTGGTGTATGCTATGCTTTAAAATAATGTTTACACATTATACGCTCTAGCAAAGCTCGTGGAGTTTATTGTCTTTTCCACTTTTGCTTACTTTTATAAACTCATTTAGTATTTCCTCTTTGAAAGGACTCATGTTGAGTCTGTTAAGTTACATGCCTAATTAATCTCTATGTGATCATTTAAATGTTAAATGAAAAACCAAGTTGTTGATTAGCTGCACTGTTTTTATTTTTTGTGTATTCGGATGAATAACTGACAATATGTTATACAAGTAGAGGAAAGACAAGGCACAAAAAACTAACAGTCATTTACAGCAATTAAGCCACTAAAATAACCTTTCTTTACTGATTTATCTAAATGCCACGTTCTGTCTATTTTTAGCACTAGTAAATGGCTTCCATATCTACCTGTTAGAAAAACAAACATAATTTCCCCCTGTGAATTTTCCAGGAAATATCAACATCTCACAGTCAGGTTTGCTATGAGTATTTACAAAACAAAATATCAAAGGTGTTTTTTTTTTTTTGTTTGTTTGTTTTAAAGTCCAGAAGCTTACAGTCATGTTCAAAGGGCAGATTCAGTCAAGATATAGAAAAAAACAAATAAACTAAATGCTAAAAACATTTCATAAATATCTTAGCTGCTGATGTACACAAGGGAAAAGGGAATGTTTGAAATATAACCAATAACAACATTAATTGAGGTCTAAGATCTTCCTAACCATCTTAGTCATGAAAAAATCAAATGGTCTCATTAAAAAGTATATAAAGCATGAAGAGACAAAAAAGATAATAAGATGGCTCTACAGTGAGATCTGTCTGGTGTATTTGTTTCCCAAATTACAGTTTGTAGGTCTGTTTCTATTATGGCCTCTAAAATCATCTGGCAATACCCAGAATTACGTAAATATATACCATATTTCCTTAGGGTTGGGTCAATCACAGGTTTTGGAACTTGTTTAGGTCGCTTTAAGAAAAAAACATTCAGCACTTTAATTTATACAAAGATTTGTGAAAGAACAAGTCACTTTCAGGGGCTCAGAGAGTTCAATCATACTGCTGTCAAAAGAGTGTAGAGATGACTTAGACAAACTTTACTGTCAACGAAGTTTCGATACATACAGATTTTCGACCGTGAATGAACAGCAGCTTAGCAGTGAAATTAACATTTCCATTTATGAAGTGAAGCTGTCATGATTTTATCTAAAGCTCGGACCCACATGCAGTGAAACCAATTCAGAGAGACACAGATGAAAAGTTTAACAGATTTTATTGAAGAGATTACATTGGAAAAAACTGAAATCTAGATAAGTAATTTTTTTCTTAAAATAAGTGCATTTGTTCTTGGATTTGTCATGTTGGGGTCTAATCTTCTAACCCACATTCAGAAACACTCAGAGACAGGGAAAAAGTTAAAAGGTTTATTGACAATGTTTTCAGAGAATTGTGAACGGGGTCTTGGTTCGTCAGGCTGGTCACGGGAGGGAAGCAACTAGAGGAGGACAGATCGGTTAGAGTGGATCCAGGAAACTTGCTGCTTAATGGCAGCTATACCTGCTCAGGTGGTATTCTGATCGGCATGGGGGAAACTTTGAGGGTCCAGAGGCTGATCGGCAGGCTGGGGGCTGAGGGGCG